>NW_004525016.1:408239-414038 GCF_000260255.1 Octodon degus
TATTTATACATGTGTGTTGATATTATTTCACTTAAGTGTATAGTCCCTAGGGTCATCTATTTACCTAGGAATGTCTTAAATTTACTCTTCTTTATGTCTTAGTAGTACTCTATCATATAAAATAATCCCAGATCTTCTTCATTCACTCATCAGTTGATTGGCATTTGATCTGTTTTTAATATTTAACTATTCCTCTTCATGCTGATATGAAGAGGGGTGTACATACATCACTGTGGTATGATGCTTTCAGTTCTTCAGGAAAGATACCAAGAAAGGAAATAGCTGGGTTAAATGAACCCTTGGGTTTTACCTTTTTGAGAATTCTTCACACTGTTTTCCAGAGTAGTTGTACCAATCTACAGCACAATCCAAAACCATGCATCTGAAATGAATATATACTTCTCAGGTGAAGAAGTACAAACAGCAAGTAAATAAATAAATGAAAAAAAGTTCACTATCACTGATGATTTGTGAGATGTAAATTGAAACAATTCATAGATTTCATCTCACTCCACTAATAATGGCTGTTAACAACAAATCAACTCGCCTCCCTTCCCCGCACCCAGCTCCTGGCCAGAACTGGTCATGGCAGCAGAATGAAAGGAAACCTAGTGAGAAAAAGCTAAACACTATGAAAATATGCACTTGGCTCTACTGCATGTGAGCTGATTATGGCCAGATAAGCCGTTTCCCTTGCTCCAGAGAGGTCTACACGGTGGCTTCCCCAGACTGCTTCTGGGAGATATGCTCTAGGCGGGAGTGGTCAGAAGTGTCTAAGTCAATTTCATACTTGGCCAGGATTTTAGAGATTGGTCGCAGCTTCAGCCATCACTGCTCCTTGTGAATTTGGTGCTCGAAATCTGTCTGTTCCCCAAGATCCATCACCGGTTGAAAGACCAGGGCCCTCTTATGCATCCCCAGGACACAGACCGAGTCAGAAGTATTGGCAAAGATCCGCCCAATACAATAACTCACTTTGATTTTCCTAGACATTCAGTTCCTAACCTTAGTCCCCATCTTAGTAGCGAAATTCCTGTTAAAGGGAGTGGGGCTCCTACCCTGGTGCATGTGGTCAAGCACATTGTTCTTGTTGCCAGAGATGCCTCTGCTCTCCTCAGAGTACAGGTTGAAGATGAAGTGGGTCATGAAGTTCTCTTGCACTTCTCTTTCCTTAATACCAAGCCTCTTTTCAAGGTTGTTTTCATCTTTTGCACCAAATGTTCAACATTCGGCTCCAGATCTCAAACGGGGAAGGGCTCCTCAAAAATGTAAGTAGCATCAGCCCTAGCTCCCTGCCCTGCCATGGTGGCCAGGTAACCATGGTAGCCGCCCATCGTCTCAACGATAAACACGCGGAGCTTGATCCCTGCTGCGGACTGCTTGATGCTGTCACCCATTGTGCAGATAATATTGAGCGCTTGTTGGCTCCGAGGCTGAAGTCCGAGCCCGGGACGTTATTCGAGATGGTGGCGGGAATGACCACGAATGGGATGCAGAGCTCTTCAAACTACTTTCTGCCCTCCATCAGCTCCAGGCTGCCCGTGTAGGCCTCAAAGCCTCCAATGATGACCATGCCCTGCATGTTAAACTTGGTTATGTTGGCACTAATCTGTTCCAGGCTCTTCTTCAATAATGTCCTCTTAGTCCCAAGTCTGAAACCACCCTAGCCAGTCCAGGCACCCACATAGCTCCAGCCGGCTTCCTCAATCTGACCTTTGGCCAGGCCCTCGAAGCCATCGTGCACAACCGGCACTTGGTTGCCTTGGATTGCCTCAGGCCAATCCTCAAGGGGGAGAGAACGGTGGCACTCATTCCCACAGCTGGGGTGCCCACGTTCATCTCAGCCACTGTGAATGAGCTGCTGTTAGAGACCAGGGGTCTGAGATGTGCTAGGAGCTTGAATACCTCCTATTTGTTCATGAAGCTCTGGCCTCTCAGTTTCATGGCTTCATCAAATCTCTTGTCATCCATGGCCTTGGTCACATTTTTGGTCACCGGGACATACTCCATGAGGGGCAGGTACACTGCCTGGTTCCTGGAGGGGCTCAGCACACAGGCCCAGGTGTCATCTGCCCCCTCCAGCAGTGCCATCACTGCCTCCACACCCATTCTGCTGCCCAGGATTCAGTCAAAGGCGCTGCATGTGCCTCAAGACGGTGACCCGGGTGTCATATCCCAGACGCTTGACCACCCGATGCTTGAGGTCCTTGGAGGTGATTGGCTTTCCTTTCTTGTCAATGGCACTCTCAGCTACATTGATGATGTTGAGGCGCTAACCCAGGTCGTTGTGTCATTGAATGGGCAACAGAGGTGCTCCTCCTAGTTGTCATCTGGTGGACACTCAGAAATGAACACCTAGCCAGCCCCACAGGATAGAGAGATAACCAGGGCCAGGTACCCACAGTGGTGGCCCATCACTTCCAGCACAAATGTCCTCTGGTGGCTCTGCTCAGTCGTGGTGATTGCATCAGCAGATGAACGTTTACCAACAGTATTTATTATGTAGCAGAAAAGTATAGTGAAGCATTGAAATATAAAAAGTGGCATTATATAAGAATTTTTGCCATAACAGAAGTGTGAGTCTGAAAGTCAACAACTTAGAATATGAATGTACCAGAAATAAGTAAGAAAAATTAAATATAAAATAATCTTATTTATTTATTTATTTATTTATTTATTGTATTTATTGTATTTTAGGAAAGGATCTACATGGTGTTCAGGGTCTCACTACTAGGTCAGACTCCTAGTGATCCGCCTGTTCCTAGCCTCTTAAGAGCTGAGATTACAGGTGTGCACCCCCACGCCCATTCTCAGTTGCCTTCTCAACATGCCCTCAGGGGCAAGGCTGGCACAGCAGGCCCAGGGATAGAAACCCTGACCCCTGCACCTGCTTGCAGACGTTTTAATCCGCTGAGCTATTTGGCCAGCCCATAAGATAATAATGACAACATACCAATTGAAAGAAATTAATCAAAAATTTCAGCATAGTGTACTTAATCTATTACATGAGATGCTTAGAATAGGCAAATTTTAAAAACAGGAAGTAGATTCACAGTGGTCCAGGGAAAAGATATAAAGTGATTGTCAATGGGCACAGGATTTTTTATCCATGATGCAAATGATCTTATTTCAAATTAAGATGATTATTGCAGATTCTGTGAATATCATAAAAGGCACTATTTTGTATGCTTTAATTAATTACATTGTGTGGTACTCAGGTTATTTCTCAATGAAGTTGCAGCACACATACACATATACAAGAAAATTTATGTAAAATTTCTCAAAGTAAGGAGACAGCCTAAGGGAAAAGACAAAAACATCCAAAAATAATGAGTTTAAAATTTCTCAAAGTAGAACCATGTGATTAAAGAAACAATAAATAATGAATGAGGAAAAAATTGAGATAAAAATATAAACATTAATAAACACAAATTATTTAAAATGGATATTAAAACACCCACTGTTTGAACAAAATACCTGAAGAACAAAATCACAATAAAATGGAATTAACATTTTATCATAATAAGATAAAGGTTTTTAGAATTTAGGGGTTACCTGCAGCAGTATTTTTTTTTTTTTTTTGTATTTAGAACAAGATGAAACAAACAAACAAACAAACAAACAAACAAAAAACCAGCAGTGTACAGGGTGGCCCTGCATAGATTGGACTCCGAGTGATCCTTCTGTTTATGGCCTCCCAAGAGCTGGTATTATAGGCTTGGACCACCACACCCAGTCTCAATCAATATCTCAGCATGCCCTGGGGTCGGGGCTGGCACAGCAGGCCCCAGAGATCCATATCTCTGCCCCTATGTCTGCCTAAACAGGTGCCTTAATTCGCTAAGCTATTTTGCTAGCCCTCTGAGTCATTATCTTGAAAGCATGCACTCGCATCTTGTTAATTTGACTCAAAATCTCCATGTCTATTCATTAAACTTGAAAACAAAAGTAACAGGAATCACTTATGTTCTTGGCAGACAATCCAAGCTACTCACAAAGTAAAGAAATGAGGATGAGGAATGTAGTCATATGGAAACCAACCAGTAGTAAGCAATATTATTAACAAATACACATATAGAAAAGTGTAAGGATTTTATATTTAGTGAAACCACCATTGAAAAACTGAAGTTTTAAGGAAATGGAGTCAACAAGATGGTAGCCAGGAAGCTCCATGTCCTTGCTCCTGTGCAGAAGCAAAGAAACAATACTTAGACTGGCCAAAGTTACTACATAAGAGCTCTAGAAACCAAGGTCCTACAAGAACAGAACTGTCCAAGCTAAAGGCCAGGTGAAAGTAGAAGAATAATTTATTATAGCTTTACTTTTTCTTGACCTGGACTCTGCAGAAGCAGAAGTCTAGTACATAGTTAACCTTGTGAAACCACAGAGAGAGAAATGTAAACGTAATATGTAGGATACCATCCTACCTCTGTTGTAGAAATTAAAATCTCTGTGTTTTCTAAGTCACTCAGATGTCAAAAAAAAAGAAAAAAAAAAGGCACAATTCAGATCTCAGGCTAGGAAAAGTCACAGGAAGAAGTAGACATAGATGACAAATGATGGTGGAATATAAACATGTGGAGTCCAGAGACAAGAGGTTACTGATAAATAATCACTAAATAGTAATAATAGTCCCTGACATCAAGTTGGGGAAAGACTCAGGCAAATTAATGCATTTAAAAGAAGCTACCTACATTGAGGATTTGGAAAACAACATACATAGACACAGGAAAGATTCATGCCAGAAATTATCTGAGATTTTAAGCTTTGAAGTTCTACTGCTATTTATTTTCTACAGTCTCAGTGTGGTTTATAAAGATTGAAAGATATATATTGTTGTAACTCAAAAAAGAGGCAAGCTCAAAAGTTTAAAAAATGCTTTATTTTAGCTGGTACCCAGCGGCAACACCCCTCAAAATTGACTAAGTGTGCACTGAAGTGGGGGAGCGTGGGGTTTATAAAGCTTAAAACCACAAAGCCGGCGGGGGAACAACTCGGGAGGTTCAAAATGTCATGGCGTCTGTTGAGACTAAATATGGTTATAGGTCTGGAGTGGGCTTAGGAAACAGAAGTCACATTGGAACTCAAGAGTGGGATGAGGGCTTCAGGAAACAGATGTTCTGTGAGACAAAGCACATATTGGAACTCAAGGATGGGATGAGGGGCTTGGGAAGAAGGAAGTCATATTTTACAGCAGCTGACATGGTTCACTAAGACGGCATATACAGAACAGGATGGTGGCGCTTTGGTCAGGTTATAACACACACACACACACACACACACACACACACACACACACACACACACACAAATTTCTAAGCAAAATGTTGGTGGGTTTTTTTCCATAATTTTATTGATGAACAAATAGCAATGAGACAGTTTCAAACCAAATTGGTAGGACAGTTTCAATAATTAACACACTGCATACATTCTTCCTGGTGGTTAATTGCTGTACAAGATGCGGACATGATATTCTATTTACAAACACTATTAAGTAGTCGATATTCAACAAAAATCATAAGACATACAAAACAACAAGAAGATAGAGCTGATGAGCTCATTCAAGGTATAAAATGAATCTTCTAAACCTGTTCCTGAACAAATATAAGTATTACACTTATTAGCCAAAACTTTAAAAACCCTGTCTCAAGTATAAAAGCTAAAGCATGGAAAAAGCACTAAAGAAAATGGGAAAATATGAGGACATATACAAAGATATAATTTGTAAAACGTCAGCACAAAATTTAGTGCTAAAATTTAGAAGTCAGTATTGAAAAATGTGCTACAGATTCAACATCA
>NW_004525016.1:415078-417525 GCF_000260255.1 Octodon degus
TGCTTGGCTAAAGATAAGAACATGGTCATTATAATAGCCAATGTTAATATAATTTTAATTTTGTTCCAGTTTTTAACATTTGTGCAGTGTAAAAGACAAATGAATCAAAGTAATCATAAATCTATGTTAATGTACATGCTATATTTAGATACCATTTGAGATGGAAAAGTAAAGTTGGCAACCTGTCAGTACTACCTACACCTACATAATTTACAAGCCTACCATTATAGGCCTTTCAAAATTCCAATGACCTTTTTTGAAAAGCAGAAAATACACTATAAAATTAATATAACCTCCATCCTAAATAATGACACAAACTTGAAAAGAATACAAGGTTGAATTTTAATATTTTAAAAATTTAGAAACTAGTACAAAAGATAGACAAAGCAGAGAAGCTCAGCATAATATAGACATACAGGCCAGTGGAATAGAACAGGGATCTCAAGGATAAAACTCTTGATTGTGTGGCCAAATTATTTTTTGACAGTGTTCTAATAATGTTTAATGGGGAGCAGGACAGTCTTTTCAAAGATGATGTTGAAACTTGTTCCTTGCTTGCAAAAGAATTTGTTCCCTTATAGCACACCATCTGTGAACATTAACTGAAAATAGATTTTAAAAAATCTGAATATTAGATTCAACCAACAAAAAATATTCTTAGGAAAAAAACAAATGGAATAAAAACAAAAGGAATAAGATATATGCCATATGTATGACTACATTTTAGCAACATAAATATGCAGAAACTTATAGAGTACTAATCTAAATGTCTTTTCTAGATCCTTATTTTAGTCACAGAGTATTTCAAATTATGTTAGAAGGTTTTGATTCTCCTGGAACCCTAAAGCACTAAAAAAAAATTAATTAATTAATTAATAAACATCTTTTCTAAAAATCAGTTGAGGACAAGGTTTATTCTTTTAAATTCTACATTTAAAATTAGGGTTCAATGTTGAATATATTAAGTATATAAATAAAAAGTGGCACTTAGGGATGGTTGTAAATAATATATACAATAAAAATATAGTAGAAAATTTGTAAGAGTTGAATCAACAGGAGAATATATAAGATCAACTTACAGAAAGTTTTTAAATCCTGGAAAATCTTAAAGATAATAAAATTTTCTCTGTTTTTCTGAATAATAGAAAATCACACGATGAAGGCCAGGGAGGTCGCTCAGCAGTATATGTGCCTGCCTGGCATACACAATGTCCTGAGTTTGATCTCCAGTACAAAATAAATCACACAATAAAAGAAAAATATTATTATAAAATTAGCTTCTAAAAAGAGATGCAATTTATATAGAAAATTAAGGTACAATGATTTGATGCACAATTTATACAAAGCATAATATAGCTTAAAATCATAACAGTAAGATTATCTAATTAAAGAAAAGCAAATTATTTATAGGGTAGAAACAAAAAAACTAAGGATATAGGTAGGATAACTAAAGCACTGTAATTCCAAAATATTGAAGTGATGGGAAACAAAAAAAGGCAGAAGTTAAGGTCATTTGTGTAGCTGACATAGATTTCAGACCTACATGAAGTCAAATTTGGGAAATAGAGAACTATACAAATAATAAATTTCCAATATATCAACACTGGAAAGCTGTTAAGTCCTATTAAAATTGGACCCTAATTCTACTGCTCTGTGAAACTCCCCGGAAACTATATTCTTAAAACTTATATCTATCCTCTGAACTATTATTTCACAATTGTTTTCTATTAACATAATATAAGTGGCTTCCAGTGTGTACACCATCCTTGAAGACTTCAGTTATTATCATGTACTTTTTTTTTTGTGGCACTGGAGATTGAACTCAGGATCCTGCGCTTGCCAGGCAGGTGCTTATTCTACTGAGCTATCTCCCCATCCCACCATATACTTATTGATAGTTCAAAGTTAGAGGCTAAGGATTGAGTGAACATTCAAAAAAGAAAGCTAAAATTTTGAATCTTCTTTTTAACAAGACAATGCCTCAAAAACATATGAGTTTTTGCCATATTTGCTTCCTATCTGTTCTGAGTAATAGTAGACACTCTAGCACACACAGAATTCTTCCTCAGTCTAGCTCTAACTTGGCTTTATTTCCTCCATGTTGGTCCCTGTGTATCCCCCTCTACCATCTCCCAGCACCACATGTTCTTTCCATTGCCTTCCCTGTCTTTCCTTCCTACTGAACACTGGAGTGCCTTGACTTTATCTGAGCTAACAGTCTGACTTAAGAAAGCTTTGAATAAGGCTATGTTATTTTGTTTCCCAGAGAAATGTGTTACTGTGGCACAACTGTTTGGTCCCTTGAGTAGCCAGGTGTAATGTTCCAAACATTAAGGTGTCTCCAAATATTAGGATTCAGTTTGATTTCATTTTATTTTCTAGACTGCCTAACTTTTTTTGAATTCATTTCTTTCATGGTGGAAGCATAAGATGAGGAATTCCACATG
>NW_004525016.1:418210-422130 GCF_000260255.1 Octodon degus
CTTGTCACACTCCTGGGTGCTGGAAAGCCAAAAATCCAAGCTCTGGAAGATTCGATGTCTGTGAGGTCCACTTTCCCCCCCAGGGACAGCTGTCTTGCTGGGCTGTCTCACTCGTGTGGCAGAAAGAGCAACGGCTCCACAGCTGCTTTTATCCCACTTGTAAGTGCTCTGCTTTCTTAACAGAATGGCCTTCAAAAGCCACACCAAACAATATCACCCTGCAGAGAAGAATTCCAGCCAATGAACTGTGGCGAGGGAGATGCAAAATGTCTATTTAATGTGTGTGCTATTTTCCTGATTTTGCCAGCAGAGGATTGTTACTTATGCTTGCTGGTAGGCCCTTGGTGCGCGAGCTCAGCTTTCGGTTTCCCGACCACAGAGGTAGGGTCTCCCCACGCGTGCCCTCTCCTGCAGGAGACTTCTGGAATTTACTGCTCTCTGCTGATTTATGACGATGACCATTCTTCTGGTTCAGCATTTTTGTTTCAGTAGTGACGTGTGCATCCAGCCCTTGTGGGATTTCTGGTATCTTAGTTAGCATACCTAACATACCCTGGCGACAGCCAACTGGTTTTGATCTGTGGTTGATTTCAAGAATATTCACTACATATTTCTAATTAGTGGTAGTTCTCTGATTTTTTATTATTGTTTGTTTGTTTGTTTGTTTATTTATTTATTGTGGTAAAGAGGATAAAACAAAGGCATTCACACTGAGCTACATCTCCAGGTCTTATTTTTAACTTATTTATTTATTTTTCTTTAGGGACAATGTCTTGCTAAGCTACCAACTTGCCCAGGATAGGCTACACTTGCTGTTCTCTTGCTATTGCCCCTTGAGGCTCAGTACTGCACCATACCCTGCCACATGGGACTCTGATTCTGCTTTTCATCACCAAGCTACAAAGTCTTAGACTTTTTTCTAGGCCATCTCTAGGCTCAAAGGTGTTACATTTTACCCTTTCTCCAAATGATGCAGACAATTACTTGACTCATGCTTTTCCAAAGAGAATTTCCTGTCCTTCTGTATATGGCCATGAGAATTTGTGTAGAGATTTGGCTATAAATATATGATCCATGTTTCTCTCTCCCACCATGTCAGAGAGATCCATAAGCATGTAGTTTATTTTCACTGTTGTTTCTCTAACACTGAGAACCACATTAATATTCAAAATATTAGCGTAATCAGTAAATGTCTGTTACATAAAATACAGACCAAAAAGAAGGTAGGAGAAACAATATATAATAGCATTGTTATTCTGTTGTTATGTTCTCTCTTTAAAGTGTATGTGTTCATGGGGGCTGGCCAAATGGCTCTGAGGATTAAAGTTCCTGGGAGCAGGACAGGGGCCAGGGGTTCCATCCCTGGGCCTGCCATGCCAGCCCCACCCCCAGGGCACACTAAGATGGCAATTGAGACTGGGTGTGGTGGTGGGTGTCTGTAATCCCAGCTCTTGGGAAGCTGTAAACAAGTGGATCACTATGAGTCCGATATAGTAGTGAGACCCTGAACACCCTGTAGACCATTTCTTAAAGTTTGAAAAAAATAAAATAAAATAAGGTCTATGTGTTCAGAGGATGGGGTTTGGGGAGTAGTTGCTTTATGAGAATTCTGTTTTTATCCAGTCGATTTTCTCACTGAGGACAGTATGGTCTTGCATGAAGTGAAAACAGTAGATGGGACCTACTTTGAAGGAAGTAGGATCCAAGAAATTTGAGCTTAGAGGTTTCACCTGGTCTTCAGCACTTTCCTACTGTGTTCTTACTTTTCTGTGTTTTCTGGCTGCCAAAAGTAAGCAGGATTAGACCCTCTATATCCTTAAGCCCTAGTGCTTCTGCTGTGCTTCTGGCCTAAAACCCTGACCCAAAATAATCATTTCCACTAAAATTGTTTTTTCTCTCACTGTTCACAATGATGATAAAGTAATGCAATCACACTATTATAATTTCAAGTATCACAAACTATTTAGGCAATTCTATTTGTAATGAATGTTTAACAATATTTGGTTCAAGGTCTTTGGTATGTAAATAAAGAAATTAAGGGCAAGAAGTTAGATAGCCCTCCCAAAGGCACAGAACTCCTTAGCTGCCAAGCCTAGAATAGAAAATAGGTCTCCATTCTAAGTTCTTCTTCTTTTTTTTATTCTAGTGCTCTGAGGAAAAAAATCCTAAAACACTGGTTTATGAATTTCAAAAGATTCTTGTTGAGGAATAGAAAAAAAAAAAAAGAAGATAGACTTAAATGTATCTAATCCGAGTTACCCAAACAGATGGCACATTGTTGCAACTGTCTCAGGGAAGTTATATTCCTAAAGGCAGTGCACCACAAGATCAAGAGTCCCAGAGGACAGCAAACTACTTCACAATGTCAGGTGGTGCAGCAACTGGCATTTCAGTACTTACTTCCGAGGGGAAGATGAATGTAAATAGCTTACCATCACACTCTACATGGTGGTTTCTGGCTGTGCCCTTTACAGAACTGAAGGAAAGTAAAGAGAAACTAAAAAGCAGCATAAATAAGCTCTGCCAGCCATGCCACATAATACATAACCATAGAATAATGTTTCTATTAATATCAAAAACAGTTAATAATAAAAATAATTCCAAAAAAATAATAATTCCAACCATAAACTATGTGATATCTGAATCATTACCTAAAACTTCAACTTACATTCACATAATATTATAGTGGCCTTTTAAAACTTGAAGTAATGAAAAACAGGCTTGGAGTACAAGTTTGTAGTTTATGTCCTGCTAAGAAATGGTAGAAGTAAAACAGAAATCTAAGAAGCTCAGCTTGGGCTGGTGTCTCATTTACTCTTCTCTCCTTGCTGGGACAAACACCCAATACCCAAAATGAAGGAAGGACAGGTTTTGTTAGCTCAGTTACTGGAGCTTTCAGTCCATATTCAGCTGGCTCCAAGGCAAAGCAGCACATGGAAGACAACAACCTTTCAGAGCAGTGGCAAAGACCAAGGGAGCAAACGGAGGAGGAGCAGCTAGCTTCTGGTCCCTCCTTACATTGTAAAGCAAATTCTCTGCCCCAGGGCAGGTGTAACATTCACACCCACAATAATCAATCACAAACTCTAGAAGCAGCCCCTTGACTGCATGAGTCTTTTGGGGGACAACTAGTTGCAAACTATAACAACTGGGGAGATAGTTTTTTGATCTAAGCCCCTACCTGGGAAGTACAAGGTCCTGAGTTCGAGCCTTGATACTGCATACCATGCTGCACGGTGCTGACCAGGAACCAGTGGTGGCACATGGCTGTAATTCCAGCACTGGAGAGGCTAACACGTGATTACTGAGTCCAAACTTCTTGCTAGAATATGCATAAGTAATAAATAAAGTTTTCAAAATTATTAATCTAATGGGCCATTAAATATTATGTGTAAGCCTTTATGAGTTTCTTGATTGTTATGGTTGATATTTAAATTCAGTCCCATGATAAAAATTTTAGTTTTACTTTTTCATGAGTATATGAGACCATTTCTAAAGAATTATACCATGATTTTCAAATTCTACTCTTTCAGATGCATCAAATTCAAAACCTATATAATTTCTTGTTTTTCATTAGTTACAGTTTAAGAGTAAATATAGAGATGCATTATATTGGCAATATATTGTGTCTTACTTTATATAATAAAAATATTGTCAAGGCAGCATACAGTGAAACAAAAATAATGGAAATGTTTTATGCTTTCATGATAAATGCTAGAAATGCATTGCAAATTATTTCGTAATTATTTAATCATGTTTTAAATAGTTTTCTAGTTAATTTTTTCAAATATATTATTCCCATTAATACATGTAACACTTTTATTATACACATTTATTTAGTCGCAGTAGAATTTTTGCAATGCAGACATAAAGAAGAAAATTCTATTTTTATAGTTGTTTCTAGGTTTTCTTTCTTTCTT
>NW_004525016.1:422317-424150 GCF_000260255.1 Octodon degus
TTGCCAGACAAGCACTTATTCTACAAAGCTATCTCCCTGGCCCCTAGATTTTCTAATTCATTCATGTTTGAATTTTCTTTTGATTTCAAAATTAGGTTTTTACCAGAAATATTTCTAGAATAAATTTCATCTCTTTCTTTTGCCTCTTGCCATGTATAATACAATTTTAAAACCACAAATGTTGAATAATACTTCTCGTCTCTGTTCAAGCATATAGCAGCTCATGCCTACACTGCTTCCTGCTATTAAGTATAATTATTATTTCCACTACCTGACATTGACTCACTTATGTGTCACTATTCACTCTGCGCTGGGGATCTACCTTCATTACCATCACCTTTTCAACTTATTTAGCATCACTTACCAGTCTAATTAGCTTTCAAACTGCTTTACATATTTGTTTCCATTCTGTGCAAGATCTCCTGTGTCTCCATTTACTTCATTGCATCAATATTGATTTCTTTCAAAACTGGTGAATCTCTCATAAAGGTCATTGTTGGTTTTCTTCTGTGGTCCACTTTTTCAGTTAGTCCAAATATTCTTTGCCTTCCAATGGCACGATGTTTAATTATGCCTTAATACATCACAATAATATCTGAACATACTCTGTCATTTCTCTGTATTCTTATGGAATATCAGCAGGAAAAGCTAAATTCCTTTAATTGCACAACATATCTTTCAACATTCTGGAGAAGATTTACAAAAATAAAGTCCAATTAAAGATCTAACATAAATATAATCTTCCATTTATACAGTTTAATGAATGCAAAGCAAGTATGACTATGTGACAAATGATATTTCATAGTTATCAGAATTAATAAATAGCAGCAAAACTGATACTGCAGCTCTTAAGTGAAGATTCATTATTTTTAAAAAATGTACATTCACTAGGCTGTAAACATCATCCCGTGCAATCAATACTATTTCACAACTTCAAAATCTGAACAAGGAAGACCCCATGAACATCAGTCATGTCTATGTATTATCTCATCCCAACCCTCACCTCCTGCCCAATTTTCTCCCATCCATCTCCTGTGTTATTCTCTCTCAGTATTAGACTCCAATCTCACAGTTGCCTAAATTTGCCTTCACACATGCTCTCTTTTTCAAGATAAAGAAGAGGAAATCAATGAACATGGGAAGGAGTAGAATGTTGAGAAAAAGTCACAAGAACGGATTTTTATAAATGTGTGATGAAACTTTCCAATTCTCTCAATACTTGCCCCAATTGTGGATAGGAAAACTCCAGTAGGGAGCAGGTATGGTACTGTGATTTAGCTCAATCCCAGCCACTACACCAGTCTTCCAAATATTGGGCAGCTGAATTCTTGAAAGTCTACAGGTGGCAAAACTTATTATTTATATTTTAGACGTATTATTCCCTAAAGTAGCTAAGTAATATTTTCTGAGTCACAGAGCTATTGAATATCAGAACCACAGTTCTGCTGACCCTGAATACCTAATGAACATGATTGTCTTCTTTGCTCTTCTGGAGCTGGAAAATTCCTTGCATAAAAAAATGAAGTGTTATGTAATGGAAATCAATTTTTATTAAATATTTCTTCTTTAGCTGTGTGGTTGATAGCTCACTCTAGACAGACAATATTATTTTGGAATAGTAAAATGACTTCTCAAAAAGTCATTCAACTAAGAAACATTTCTCAAGCCCCATAATACTGGCATTTCAATAACCAGTTTCACAGGGCTGTTTCCTTTTGATTCTAAATATTACCAAAGACTATAGAAAATTGAGTTAATAGGAATAAAGTGTATTCTAAGAAAAGTATCTTGATAGTTAAAGTCTAGCTTTGATTCAATGTACACAAGGCTTTA
>NW_004525016.1:424465-427436 GCF_000260255.1 Octodon degus
AAAAAAAAAAAAACTTTCTTTGACAGTTTTAGTTTCTTTTTATTTAGTGATTTTGCTTTGTGGTTCTTTTTTCCCAATACTTGATACATTATTCACATTCTAAATAGCTATATGTTTACATAGTATAAAATTCACTATCATTACTTTTCCTATCTATTTTCCCAATCAATAGAGTTTTAGTATCTCTTCATGTACTCTGAGCTCGGATTGCCGTTACTCTAGTGTAGCTTTTCTTGTAATTTAATTGAGATGTTTCATTTTTGGATCCACACAATCAACTGTCAAGTTAATACCTATACTGAACAAATCATGTTTGCTTAAATTGCATTTAAGTATAGTTCATGTAATAGATATCTTACTTTGATAGAATCAAGCTTATTATTCCCCTTTTTATGCTACGAAGATTTCTTCAGAATTATCTTCCTTAGGCCAGGGAGATAGTTCAGTTGAATAAACGCTTGCCTGGCAAATGCAAGGGCCTGAGTTCAACCCCCAGCTAAAAAAAAAAAAAAAAAAAACAGAAAGGAAAAAAAAAAAAAAAAAAAAAAAAGCATTATCTTTCCCCTTAAAAGGCTAGGATTGGAGATCCCATTCAAGCCAGCTATTCCCTTACTGGTTATTTTTCCAGAAGAACTGAAAACTTCATACCACAGCAATATATTTGCACCCATGTTACAGCAGTGCAATTTGTTATAGCTAAATTCTGGAAACAATCCATATGCCCATCAACTGAAAAATGGATGAGGAAGTTGTGGTATTTTACACAATGGAGTATTATTCAACTATAAAACAGGATTAATTTGAGTCTTTTATCAGTAGATGGATGCAACTAGAGAAAAATTCTTTTGTGAAATAAATCAGATTTGAATGTTCAAACTTTGTATTGTTTCCTTAGAGTATGGAACCTGAAAGAGAAAAATAGAATCAGAAGGGTACAATAGACACTGGTAAAAGGGAAAGAACTTATTCAAAAAGAAAGAGTTGCTGAGTTGAGAAAAGGACAGGAGCAGGAGTCGGGGAAAGAGATTTATCAATGTATGTAACAGGATGGCTTAGTCAACTATATTATGCATTTCTGGTGGTCTATGGAAAGAAGTTAATGCTTTAATTTGTTTTGTCTCTTTTTTCAATTGTTTGTCCATTTTTCTTCTTAATTTCTTATACTTTTTTTTTTCTTTTTTGCAGAACTGGGAATTGAACTCAGGCTCTTATGCTTGCCAAGCAAGTGTTTATTCTACTAAGCAATCTCTCCAGCTCCTTTCTTATACATTTCTCTGTTATTCCAATTTTGCATGCATATATCTGGTAATATGAATAACTAATTGGAAGATAAGACTATGTATTACAACAAATACTGTGAAATTCATATGACTTTGTTAAGTGAAAATCTGCATCACTTGCAATATTTTTCTGTTTTAATTCTAATTTGTGCTCTCTTTAAAAAATAAGAATTCTGTCTTCTTTCCCACATATTTTCCATGTATTTGGCATACACTTCCTTTTTTAAAAAATTTATGCATTTGGTACAGGGTTTCACTACACAGCTCAGATTCATTGTGATCCTCCTGTTTTAGCCTCCCCTTTCTTTTCATAGACTTTTAGAGATTTTATCTAAATTTATTTCATTTTCTAATTAATGTGCAGTCTACCATTATGGAAGTGCAATTTTACTTTTTTTCCCATAATATTATTAGTTTCTTAATAATGCCTCCTAAAATGTTGATCTGTGGATGGTGGCACTCAATTCATAAGATATTGCTTTTCATTACATACAAGTATTTTTAAAAAGTAAATTTGCAATCAATTCTAGTTTTCTATTTGTATGTCTTGATAATATACTAGAGAAAATAAAGTTATATAAGAAAAGGACTGCTCCAGTTGTGTAGTGCGTATCAGTGAGGCAATCAAGGACATCCCAAATTCTATTCACTCTGTAGCAACACTGTCTAATAGCACTTTCTGCAACAATGGTAATGTGATTATCAAACTTGATTAGTAACTAATCTGGATGGCAAATTTAGAGATTAGTAAAATATTTCTTTGAGTGTCTATGAGAGTGTTTCCAGAAATAATTGACGTGAAACGCAGCAAACTGAGACGCAATGCCAGTCCTGTCGTGAGTGATGCCACACAACAGTCCTGTGTTGTGAAGGGCATGAAGAGAGGAGAAAGGCAATAGCCAGCCTGCATTTTAAATTCTCCACTCTGCTTGAGAATGCGTATATTTTGAATACTATCTTCCATGGATATAGACTCTGATTTCATGAAACTTTCAACACAGGTTCACAGCAAGTTTCCAGGATCTTCCAGGCCTTTAGTTTCGTGATATTCCATGGGGTCCGGAGCAGGGCAGTAGGGAGAATCTAACTCAGGACGCTGTGTTGCTATGGAAGGTGCTGTGCAACTGAGCCATGTGCCCAGCCCCAAGACTTTAGTTTCAGACTGACTTTGTATCTTTGTCCATCTTATGAGGCGTCCAGCTTCTTGCACTGAAATGCTACTATATCTTTGCTTCCCACCATCCATATGCTTATGTGGTACTCCAAATCTGATCCTATAATGAAACATATGTATCAAAGGAATAAATTAGTTACTCACTAAGTTGTCTAGGATGGATTTAAACTTGCATTCCTACTGAACACCTCTTAGAGCCCTTGAATTATTGGATTGTGTCACCATGTTCAATTCAATCTTATTTTTATTTTTTAAAGAGAATAAAAATGGTAAAAAAAAAAAGTTTGAAATGAGGGTCAGTCAAATAGCTCAGTGGATTAAAGCACCTACATAGGCAGACTCAGGGGCTGGGAATTCAATCCCCAGGCCTGCCATGCCAGCCCTGCCCATAGGGCACACTGAACCAGCGATTGAGACTGGGCGTGGTGGCACATGCCTGTAATCCCAGCACTTGGGAGACTGTAAACAGGAGGATCACTATGAGTCCAATCTACACAGTGAGGCCCTCCACACCCTG
>NW_004525016.1:428216-430112 GCF_000260255.1 Octodon degus
GTAATTTTCTACATATATAGTTTTCAACATAGGAGTCGGGACACACTGGCAGTGTTATAGTTTACATCTAGATGTCATAGGTAGGGTTTTTTGACACGGCTGGATCTAGCTAGAGCATGTGATGCTGGGGTTCAGGATGTAAAACTGGAGCTGATCACGGTGTACTACTAGGATTAAGGATGTGAATGTTACCCACCTAAAGGCAGTTAGCTTGCATAAGGCATAAGAGACAGAAAGAGGGCCACCGGCTTTGCCAAGAATTGTTTCTTCTCTGTGGTGTATCTCTTCCATGCTGTCCGGCCTTGGAGCCCGCTGACGGTAGAGTGGAAGCTCCACACACTGTGAGCCAAAGAAACATTTCCTCCTTTAAGCTTTGGGCATGGCTATTTTGTCTTAGTAATGATAAAAGTAACTAAGACAGGCAGCTACTGAAAGTCAAAACATGGCTTAATGTGACTGAGAAGCTAAACTTTTATTCTGCTTTACTTAGATTAACATGTATATCCACATCTTGTCAAACTTTATCAACCTATACCATGAGAATGAAGAGTATTTTAAAATTCAGTATTTGACTGCAATATCATAATTTAAATCATTTTAAAGTTCTGTAGTGGTGCAATCATCTTTTTAGTATATTTTTACTAGAAACCTTTCTCTCTTATTATTCTGTCATTCCCAACCACTTTGCTATAGCTGGTATTTAGGCATTTAACATCTCATGTAGGAAAATTAACCAGAATATAGAGATAATTTAGACATTTGGGTGTTAAATATGGCTTCCTATCTCTACTCTGATATCAGATTTCATTCTTCTCTCTTTGAGAAAATATCTTCCAAATTCATACATACTATTTATTTCCTTTTCATTAATTATGTTGTTGTGTATTTATGATGAATTGTACAAAATAAAACCAACATAAAAGGTTATTATTTGAAATGTATTGTGTAAAATTCTAAACTTAATATTTTTATTTGGGCGCTATTACCCACTAAAATAAAAATAAAATTGATAATAATAATGAACATTTTAATTAATGATATTTCTATATGATTATTATGATCAGGAAATATTCTGAGTTTAAAATCTGCAATAATTAATATAAGCAGCCTTAATTAGAAATTCTGCTGTTAGTATCAAGTATTTTATCTCATTTTATGGGGATACAAAATAAAATAAATAAAATAACTCCAAATCGATAGTCTATAGAGATGTACTTAGTGCCATGAGGAGGTTATGCTCAGTTAGCTTTGGCTGTCTAAGAACCTTTGGGCATCTAATCAATTTCATGTTTTCAAACAATGGCAGGGACTCATTCTCACCATAAGACGTTTGGGGGAGGCACTGTGATTCCAGGGTGATCTTCACCTACCCTCTTTCCATAGTTTGCGATTTACAAAATTACTTGTCCACTCCTATGTATCCTCCAGTAGGTTAGGTTTGTGTAACATCTTAAATTCTGGATCTGTGTGGAATACTATAACTCTCCTTTCTTGTTTCATATTGATTTCTGAGGGGTATTTCCTTTCTTATCATATCATCCAAAACCTAGTTTCCTAAAAGTACTAACAGAGCAAAGGCATGAAACATGATCTGATCAGTTTCCTGGGGCTTATTAGTTAGAGCAGTGTATTCTGAGTTCCCTGTCCTTGTTTTCCTGAAGTACTCCATGTCCTTCACTTCTAACTCAGTTCTTTTCTGTGCTATTCTGGCCAATACAACTCTCTATCATTTTATAGGTTATGCTCAAACTTTTTCTCCATAAGGTGTGATGAAATTTGTAATACAGATTTCATACATCTGAGGATTTAGTCAAAAGAATCTTTTAAGATATCTGGACATATTCACTGGTGAATATAACATAGGTGATTCTGTGTTGTTAAGAAAGAGATTAAATA
>NW_004525016.1:430447-432111 GCF_000260255.1 Octodon degus
ATTATATTCTTTGATTTTTAAATACATCTTTGATATTCAGAAGCTATTTACATTATTTATTTTAAATTTTGTTCATCCGTATTTTCATTGTTGTTTTACAAGTTTTATCAATTATATTAAGTATTTCCAAAACTAGACCATGATATTTGTATGTTTGCTATTGCTTATTCCCTTATTTCATTGATTTACTCAAACAAAAATTCCTCAATAAATTTTCAAGCTTACTGTTTTTCTTACATTCTTACTGGAAAAAATGAATCACATTCTAATACTCATTAAAGCCATGTAACTAAAGCAAAACAAAAGAAAAAACTGACAAGCTAACAGATGTTCCTTATGTTGTTGAATTCTGCATATATTTTCTGTAAAACCTTTGATATACCTCAATATTACAAATTACTCATCTTTTCTCTTTGTCCTTCACACTAAAAATCCTAAATTAATTTGTCTCTACTTGTGTGTACCTTTTGATTTTTCCTATATAGAGAGGACCCCACTCCAACAAGAGCTTGAGTCTCATCAGCACAATTTGTCAATGTCCAAAAAAATTATATGTATCACTATAGACTAGGTCAAATTTCAGTCTTTGTCTTGCATACCTTTCTATAGCATGTCATTCACTTGTTCATTATATTTTTAAAGAGAATTGCAAAATAATAGATAAGACATGAGAAATAATACACAATTTCAGGAAAAAAACAGTTATAAATAAATCACACATTTCTATCTTCAATGTACTTTCTCAGATTACTAGATATAAGGAAAATTGGTCAAGGTACAAATTTTAAGCATTATCTACTACCTTCCAAAAACCAGTAGAAAACAGTAGTATGATCATCTTAGCTATCTATAGATATGCATACATGAGTTTTTCCCTTCCTCTTTTTCCTCTTCCTTTACTCCTTTCCCTCATCCCAGTTGTTTATTCCTTTTGTGTAGTTTTTCCCCTTTTACTATATCTATTATACCTTCAGATTTTATTTTCTCTTTCAGATTCTTACCCTAGGGAGACTATGTGATGCTTACACATGTGGGCCTGATTTATTTCACTTATGAGTATTGCCTCTACTTGTATCCATTTAGCTATAAAACTCTCAAGTTCATCTTTATTTATAGCTGAATAATACTCCATTGTGTAAAAATATCACATCTTTTTAACTATTTCTCAGTTGACAGGCATTTGGATTGTTTCAAAGATTTAGGTATAACAAATTGTGCTGCTACAAACATGGGTGTACATATATCAAAGTGGTATGTTGTTTTAAATTCTTCTGGAAAAATACCAGAAGGGGAATAGCTGGGTTGAATGGGATGTCTGACCTTAGTATATTGAGGAGTCTCCACACTGATTTCAACAGAGGTTGTAACAGTCTACACTCGCACCAACAGTGGAAAAGGGTCTCCTTTCCCCAGCAGCCACTCCAGCATTTGTCATTAGTTGATTTCTAAAACTAGATTTAGATCTGTATACATTATACTATCTATATATCTAGATTTAGATCTATATACACTAAGCTAAAGTCAAAATAGATTAAAGATCTAAACATTAAAACAAAACAATAAATCTACTGGAAGAGAAAAGTAGATTTTTTTAAGACATAGGTGTAGGCAGAGAGCTCATGAACAAAAAAGAAGCTGCACGGGATATACTTCACAGAATCAAC
>NW_004525017.1:0-3493 GCF_000260255.1 Octodon degus
CAAAGTGGTTGGGATAGATATATAGTTACATTCTCTTAATGAATAGAATGATTTGTTCTAATGGTGTTTGTAAATAGGATATCATGTCTGCATCTCGTACAGCAACACTAAGAAGAATGTATGCAGTGTGTTAATTATTGATACTGTCCTACCGATTTGATTTAAAACTGTGTCATTGCTATTTGTTTATCAATAAAATTATGGAAAAAATAATAAAATAAAAATCAACTGATTTGAATGAAGAAAACTTTCCCTTGTATTTGCAACAAGACATAATAAATTATCAATTTAATGTTTATAATGCTTAAAATGGCAGCACAGGGTGCCACTCACATAGGTGTATGCCATACAATTTCATGTCTTGTATTTTCATATTTAGTAAATAAGATTCATCAATAGGGTTTTATTTTCTTATCCAATCACAAGCTCAAGTTTATTGGATGAGTTCAACCCTTTTCTGTTTAGATGTAAGTTAGCACAGCTTTCTGAAGTCTTGCGAGTTTCCTTCCTAGAGGGAGTGTGTTACTGTACCCTTGGGCTGTGTTTGGCATACTTATCTGCCGTGCACCCCTTGGAGATTCTGTCCTCCTAAAGCAGCTTTGTGTGAGGATACTGCCCTTTTTCTAGAAGTTAGTGAAATATTTTGTACCAGCCAGACACTGTGTGTTGCATATAGCTGCTACATTTAAAGGGAATTTAATTAATTCATATGCAATCTCAAAGCTCATATTTTGTAAATGAATAGCTAGCACATATCCTTTCTGACAGTAATTAACCATGACTAATGCTGAACTTAACTTTCAGCTGAATTTAAATCTATTTAATCAGATTAACATGTCAAAGTTTTTTAGGTGCATTCAGTCTGCTATAATACTAAATGAATTTTAATCAAGAACTGACAGGCTGCTGTCTTAGAACTTGAAAAAATAACATTTAGTCCCCAAACAGATTATACACTTAACAGGTAAATCATTTCTAACTTGTCTGTCTTTCTAGCACATTAAAAATTGATTTAAAAAGTTCAAACCATTAAAAATAAAAGACAAAATAATTCTACATTATTCTGAAGATGGTCTTTCAGATTCTTGATCATTTATTTAGGGATTATGTACTTCACCGTACAGATGTACACTTGACAATGAAGGAATCTACATTGAAATAAACCTTTAGAAATGCAATCCCTCATATGTGTAATAGGACAAATAGAAAGAAAAATGTATTAGCAAGTTCTTCACACGGCCTACAAAGGAGTAAGACAGGCTGCACATGAGCTGGGAAAAACACAGATGAAGCAGGAGCACCCAGAAGAGTGGCACGGCCAATTTCAGGCAGGACAGCCCAGAAGCTCTGGTTGTGTATGAGGGGAGGGCTCCAGCAGGCAGAGGTAGGGACGGACGACAGAGCAAGGAGGGAGGAAGTAGATTTGGACAAGGCATTTACCGGGGATCATTGCTACAGCATATACACATATTGTTTAATTTATAGCATTATTTTAGGCATTGTCAAATAAATGTATTGAAATGCATAAAATACAAATACTAACATTAATTTGTGAAAAAAGAACATGTGTGGGGTCATAAAACAGGATTCATGCCTTCTCATGGCATGTTCTTGTGGCTGAAGCCAGGCCACGATCACTGTGGTACTGCAGGAAGCTACTGAGCAGTGACTGCCAGGCTGTGCACAGGTTTCCACTGAGGCTATTCTAATAGTGCTTAGCAAAACCCAACACTAATGAAAGCTAATTTCTGGGAAATATGCTGGTGAATTTCCTGTACAACACTTAGCAGTAGTTTATCTGCGTTAAACAATCTACAATTAAAATTCTCTAATTTAAATAATATTTACATAACCTAGAAATAGCCTGAGCTATACAAAATATGAAATTGATTTTCGGGGGGAATACCAGGAATCAAACTCAGGACCTTGTGCTTGCCAGGCAGGTGTCGTGCCACTCTGCCAAATCCTTGGCTAAAATTCCTTTTAAACTAAGACTGATATCTTTTGTTTATTTTAACAAGTATAATTTTGGCTGTAGAATCAAAATATATTATTTTTATTCCCCCACAAGTGTGGTTTTTAAAAGGTCAATTAAAGTTGTCAAGTGTCCTCATTTAACTAGAAAATAGTAAAAACTCACCAAGTATCACTTAAAAGAATAAAATTAGCATGGGGACAGTAACAACGATGAGACTGGCAATGCTGCGCTAGTGACAAGGTCCTGTGGCTTCTGCACTGCACATGCCTGGTCCAGAGTGCTTGTCTCACAAGTAGCAGTGGCTACAATCATAAAGGATGATTATTTGTTATGGATTTTGCATATAGAATATATTGACTAGAAGTCATTGGAATAAATAAATGTCTGCTTTTCACAATTCTATTTTTAAAAATCTAATGGAAATGTATTCATAGGAGTCCTGAGGCATGTGTCCAAACAGCACTTGTAAAATGTTCAAGAGTATCCATTTAATAAGAATTTATCTCAACTAGAAAAAAAGAAGAAAAGAAAAGAAGGAGGGAACGAAGGGAAGGACAAAGGGAAGGAAGGAGGAAGGAAGGCAAGCAAGCAAAGGGAAAGAAGAAAGGAAAGGAAAGGAAAAACCCTTGCATTATATAGTGAGATTACATACAGTACTTTGCTGACATTTCGGAACTTACTTATGGAAAAATTGCAAACCTCTAATTTCCTCTTAAAACTATAAACTCTAAGAAAGTCCTTAAAATTCTCGAATAAAGACCAGAATGTTCACAGAAGATTGAACACAGAGTAATGCTTTCATGGCCTTTAGTGATTGCACCTGCGCTTCCCAAAGCTGCTCTTGAACTCAGCCAGAGGAAATCCTCCAGGACAGGTGGAGGGCAGTTGCAGGAGGCCGGCCCACCCAGCGGCCCACCCTCCCAGCACCGTGGCTCCGCAGCCCTCCTCCCTGACCCACCACAGACCATGCACTGGAATGCACACAGCTCTGCAGCAGCATCCACTGCATTTTATTTTTATTAGTGCATGTTTGCAGTAGCTAATGACAGCATTCATGGGGGGGGGGGCGCCTGCATGTGCATGTCAGTTTTTGCTTCCCTTTGCCCTATTTTCCCTTTCTGTGTACCCTCCTATTACCTATTGCCTAATTTTTTGTGCTATTTCATTTATGTTTTAGATTTCACATATAAGAGAAACTCTGTGAGATGTAGGCTTGCACACCTGATAGACTTAACATATTTTAAAGACTAGGTAAATATGAAAAGGAAAGTAAAATACATAATAAATAAATGCAGATTTAAATATTGAATCTGTCTTAGTTGTTTTTCTATCATTGCCGAGACAAAATATCCAGCACTCAAAATTAAGGGTAGAAAGGGTTTTCGGCTCACAGTTTGTAGGAATTTCAGCATAATCAGCTGGCTTCACGACAGGGCGGAGCGCACAGGAGTACAAGTTCACGGCAGATGAGGACAGAAAGACAGCAAAAGCACCCAGAGCAGAAGAGGAGAACGA
>NW_004525017.1:3593-6627 GCF_000260255.1 Octodon degus
TATCATTGCCGAGACAAAATATCCAGCACTCAAAATTAAGGGTAGAAAGGGTTTTCGGCTCACAGTTTGTAGGAATTTCAGCATAATCAGCTGGCTTCACGACAGGGCAGAGCGCACAGGAGTACAAGTTCACGGCAGATGAGGACAGAAAGACAGCAAAAGCACCCAGAGCAGAAGAGGAGAACGAGCCTGTCTTCTGCTGCTCACAACTTACGCAGGCTGCCTGCATGTACTGCGCTCACAACTCTAACCCCAGCAGCAGATAAGGAACCAATCCCAAACTCCAGATTTAGCTGCCTCTGAAATGTCTGTCCCCCAGGATCCCATGAGGATCTGGGGGGAAAGCCAGACACAAACCATAACAGAATCTATTCAAGTTGTAGTTTCTTCATAATGACATGAATGCTTGCCAGGCGAATATTTTCATATGTAATATTTCAAGAGGTTAGAAGATTTGGTATCAGTACTTAAAATGGTGACAATTAGTACTTGCTATTCTCCATTGAAGTTCAAATGAAGGAAAAAAAGAAAAAATTTAAGATGCAGTTCCAAAACTGTTTCAAAGCTTAAGTGTGTGACCTCAATTACAAAGGCCATCAGGTTTACTTTCCTAATTATTAACTACATACTTTCTTTGCAGTCCCATCTACAAGGTGTGATTTATCCTACGAGCTTACTACCACTTTCACTGAGAACTTACTATAGTATTTACTGTCACAAAGTTTGTCGTGTAAAAAAGGAAAAATATCTTGGTTAGATGGAAGCAACATGCCAGAGCTGACGCAGCCTCATCTCTAAGTGTCATGTAGCAGGAGGACTATGACCGTCCTGGCCGAGGTGCGCAGGGGTCAGGGGATCCGCAGATGCCAGGTGGCCCATATAGAAATGCACGGCCTTCTCTCAGCAACCTGAGACTTGTGATAACTAGAAGCAGAATGTTTTTAAGTTTTACTTTAGTAAGGCATTTGAGCAACATTAAGAGAAAAAGTATTTTCTTTTGCTCCGCAGTTACCTGCCACTCTCCTCTATGAGCCATATTGATCCATGAAACAAAAACACAAATCAATTAATATTAATAAAATAATAGTATTTTATTTCATAGATGCCTATGTAATAAGAGTAAAGACTTATGTCAAATCATCTGTGATTATAAAATATTTCAGGCTTTGGAATAAATTCAGCATACTAAAGATATCCCATTATTGTTGCTTAAATTCATTACTAGATTTTTTTAAACTTAGGTAGATACGGGGGCCCAGCCCTAGCTCCGTTCTTTAAGTGGCTGCTTCCACAAGGCTGGCAGCCTCAGGTTGCTGTAGTTCGATCCCCACAACACTCCAGCCGGCCAAAAGTGCCCTGAAGGCATTCGAGGAGCAAAAAAATAATAATAATAATAAAAAAGAAAAAATAAATAAAAATAAACTTAGGTAGATATTCATAAAACACTTTTTTAAAAGTATTAAACTATAAATTAAAAATATTAACATGAAGGTGAAACATTTTCATAGAGAAGTAGTCTTGGCCAGCTCAGCTGCAGATACAATGTTGATCTTTAGAGGCCAGCCATGAAAACAGAATAAAGAAAATGAAGACAGTATGTCATCCTTATCATGGAAATCGACAACCACAAAGTGAAAACTGGTTTTGTTTTAACTTAAAATTCTGTTTCTTAAAATTGTTTTAATCATTTAAATTTTCCTGTCTTTGTTGAAATAAAGTGAATCAAAATAGTCTACATAATAAAAATATCAAGAACTAAAATATTTCTCATGAGAAAACAATTGAGGCATTAGGCATAAAATGAAAATATACTTAAATTTTTATTTCAACATGTTAATTACACAGAATACTGAGTTTCACTGAGATCTTCTCGCATATGCGTATGGCGTCATTTGGCCATGTCTACCCTTCCTAGCCCTTACGCTTCCTTCCCCCTTCCCCTCCTCGCTGCTTGTCCAACGTCTACCCCGCTTGCTATAATCACCCCCACAGACCCATGTAAGACAACATACGTGATACTTGTCTCTGAGCCTGGCTTGTTTTGCTCAGCATGGTCACCAGCACCACCCACTTTCCCTGAAAGACAGCAGTTGCTTCTCTCTGCTGAACAGTCCTCCATCATGTTTTCTTCAGCCCTTCTGTGTGTGAAATCAGTACTTAAAATGGTGACGATTATTACATAGGGTGCTTTTCTGACACCCTATGTCATCACTGGCCTGGCTTCTTTGCAAGACTTGTAATTTTTTAAGGAAAATTGTAAGTAATTTCATTTTATAGACATAATATATGTATCTAATTATGAGTTTCAAGGTGATGTTTTGATTCATGAAGTCATTCAGGAGTAATTTAGTATATCCTCTGCCTTGAACTTTTATCTTTGCTTATTGAAGTATATTCAAAACCATCTCTTCTGTTTTGAGATATTCAAGAATTGTTAATTATATTCACCTACCATGCTATCTAATACCAGAACCGATTCCTTGAACTGCAGTCACAACATGCCACCCCTGACAGTTCCCTTATCATTTAGGGTTCTTTCTCATTGTTCAGCGTTAAGAATGTGTGTTCTTGGGGATCCATCCTTCATCTGGTGTGTCTTTTGCTACTTCTCTCAATGTTATCTTCTCAGAGTTTTATACTTTACTCTGCACATTTATATAATTTGGACTTATTTTTGTGATGAATATAAGATTGAACTTAGATTTATTTTTCTTTCTTTTTGTTCATGTGAATATTGTGTTCCAATAACATTTTAAAAATGTATTCTTTCTTTGTTGAGCAACTTTAGTCAAGATCTGCTGAAAGTGATTTTGTGGATCTGTTCTAGGTCCTTCCCCACTGGTCTCTTCATGAAACTTGGATTTCTTTCTAGTATCACACTGTCTGTATTAATGTGGCACTGTACCAAGTCTAAAAGTCAGGTTTCAATTCTCCAACTCTGACCCTTCTCCTTCAATGCTATGTTGGCAAAGGATTTGTCTTCTACAAAACTACATACACAATGTTCTATGTAGAGAGCCCATGCCGCGAATCG
>NW_004525017.1:7202-10338 GCF_000260255.1 Octodon degus
TTGTCTGCACTGGAGATTGAGCTCAGGACCTCACACATGTTAAGTACATTGCCACTAAGTTATGCTCCAGACCATCTAGATCCTAGAACCAGGTTGCTAACGTTTCAAAATACATGCTGGGATTTCTGATTGGGAAATATCTACTTGTACAAACTTCAATGTAGAATGTTGACCTGGAAGTGCTATAAAAATGGCCAATGTGTTTAGTTAATGAGAAAATGCAGTCAATCACAAAGTTGCATGTTACTATGGACGCTGTACAAAGGAATGTGTGTGTGTGTGTGTGTGTGTGTGTGTGTGCGTGTGTGTAAATTACTACTTGGAGAACAATCCTACAGAAAGACAAGTATATGAAATAAATTAAGTTGCCACCACTTGAATAAAAAAGGGCCAGGAGTCTCATAATGCCCCAATCCCCCTGGGATCTAGTAAGGAGAAAGTGCAAGACAAGATTTCCACAAAGTTCTGGCTCAGTGAACCCTCCTTTTTCCTCTGAAAAGTGTACGCATTTTTTAAAATGTCTTTAGTACAGGATCTACAGGGTCTCACTACATAGATCTGGCCTGTAGTGCTCCTTCTTGTTTTTCAGCCTCCCAAGAGCTGGGATTACAGGCGTGTACCACCATGCCCTGTGTCAACTGCCAGCTCAGCACACCCTAGGGGTGGGGCTGGCACAGCAGGCCAGGGATCCAACCCCAGCTCCTGCATCTGCCTAAGCAGACACTTTAATCTGCTGAGCTATCTGGCCTGCCCCGAAAAGTGTAGTATTTTGACATACATTTGGTTATATTTATTCTCCCTTTTCTTTATACATATGTTGGCCAAATTAATTTAAAATTAACAGTCAAAATAGGTGACACAATACAAGTTTACTGGAAAGGTGCTTTAAAAATCTGTGCTTTAAAAATTCTTCTAGTCCCACATTTCAACTATTTAGTGATCTATACGTCTGATAGCACCACCTGTAGAACTAGCCAGTTTCTACGCGAGAAATAATCCCACAATTTCCAATTCCAAGCAATAGCACAGACATCAATGAGACTGTTTGAAAAGCCACATGCACAGTGAATATTAAGACTTTCATCACTGTCATTTTTGAGGTTTTTTCCTCTGCTGAGGGCCTGGCAAATTCTAGGCAGGGCTTTCTGATGGAGCAAAGCCTGGGAAGTGTCCTCAGGGTGGGAGCGCACATCTTACCCCTGAGCTAGCACCAGGTCTTAGTCACTTCTGCACTCAAGTTCCGGGGATGATACAAACAGTAAAAGTGAAAAGTCGCATACAAAGCACCCTCGCTACTCTCATACCTACTCCCTTTAGCCCTCCCCTTGCTTCTTCAGTATCTGAGGTTTTAGGTCCCTCTCAAACCTCATTTCTTCAAAAACTTTGTTTATTCTCTGACTCTTGTTAATCCCATTATTTAGCTTTTGGGAATAATTTCAGGATTTCAAATTTTGGCTTTTCATGATCTTAGATCATTCCCTGGGGAAAAGAAGAGAGAATTCACCCACTGCTTTGACTAAGGGGAAATAATAGAACATCACCCAAAAAGCATTCTGTCACCAAATAGAGGGATGGCATGACAATTGGCAAATGGCTCATGGAAGACACTCAACAGGATAAAAGGCTGACGCTAGACAGGAATGCCATGGTGAGACACGAAGGGTAATTTAAGCAAGTGTGTGGACATATGAGCAGATGGATTTGAAGCTACATGCTGTAAGACCATAGCTGTGACTGTTGGAAGATGTTGGAGGCCTGCAGCATAGGAGCTGATGCTGAATGTGCTTACGGAGGAGCTACGCGGTGTGCAGAAAAGGACAGAAGGAAGCGACTGCTCTGACCTAGGTAGAAATAGTATGAATCAATTTCAGGACATGTAAGAAACCAATTTATGGAGCACTTCAGCTGGCAACACCAGAGTTGAAAAAGAGAGGGGACAAACTTAGTAGCTTTGTTCAAGAGAAAAAGACATGACAATAAATAAAAATAATATTGTGAATAGAATTGTGCACAGTTAAGGGAATTCAATATTTTTATAATTTTGAAAACTGTAAATTTTTTCAAATAAAATTTTATGGCCTACATATATTATTTAATAATATGCCATTATGAAAATGTTATTTTCATATCTCAAGCCTATAAGTGGATGTATGGCAATTTTAAGATTTAAAATATAGAGAGGAGGCCAATGAGATAGCGTAGCAGTCTAAGGCACCTGCTTAGGCAGCTTAAGTAGGCACAGG
Source organism: Octodon degus (assembly GCF_000260255.1). NCBI lineage: Eukaryota > Metazoa > Chordata > Mammalia > Rodentia > Octodontidae > Octodon > Octodon degus. The sequence goes on from NW_004525017.1 coordinate 9,446, forward strand.
GGACCACATTCGATCCCTGGCACCACGTAATGTGCCAGCCCCGTCCTCAGAGTGGGCTGAGCCAGCCAGCAAAAGAAAACATAGACAAAGTGGGTAGCAGATTTGAACCTTAAAATCAAATATACTGGACTTCTAATTAAATGTGATCACTTTAATAAATTTATATTTTAATTATTAATCTGTCAAATAGGCTCCGCAGGGCCTGTGCACAGGGCATGTACCTCATCATCCTTTCTAGTGCTGAACTGATGATCTTTCTGCAGAGAATAACAAACATTGCATGCCAAAGAAGGAGAAGACAGGCAGTTTAAAGACACACAGACAGTAGCCCAGGTAAAAGCCCCACAAACAGCAGTCTGGTTGGATTCTCCAGCCCTAGAAGCAAAAATGCAGAGTCAGAAAACCCCGGAAAGAGGAGTGATACCAGGTCAGTGATCATGTAGGAGCGCGATCAGGAAACACACCCCTTCACAGTACACCAAGCTCCACGCGTGTCCCCCGGGGATGAAAATGCAATAGCTTAGTCAGGTCATTAGCTAAGCAAACTGTGCAGGATAAGCTTACATTAAAATAGTATCTCTTTGGTCTTGTGGATGCATGAAAATACCAAATAGGAAGAAGTCATAAATATGGAACAACTAAAAACTGAAATTGGTTAACTGGAAAACATACAGAGTAAACAGAATAATACAGAGAAAAATGAATATGAAGCTATTAGTGAAGAGATAAATCAGTTAACACCAGAAGACCTAGAAATCAAAGTGGGCAAGGTCTAGATAGGATTTTTAGTGCAGATGTATGTATAAAAAGGTGAAGTATTTACAATCTGAGGTACAGGATCTCAGGATAAACCCTGAGGGGATTTCACTGACCTTATCAGACCCAAAAGCTAC
>NW_004525017.1:20228-29379 GCF_000260255.1 Octodon degus
TGTAGACTGCTGCAACCAATATGGAAATCAGTGTGGAGACTCCTTAGAAAACTAGGACTCCAAATCCCATTCAGACTAGCTATTCCCCTACTGGGAATTTCCCCACAGGATTTGAAAACATCATGTCATAGTGATATATGTGTACCTATGTTTATAGCAGCACAGTGTGCCAAATCTTGGAAACAACTACATGTCCATCACCTGAAGAATGGATAAAAAAGATGTGGTGTTTTTATACAATGGAGTATTACTTTGCTATAAAGAATGATAAACTCGAATCCTTTATATTTATGTGGATGCCACTTGAAAATATACTCACAAGTGAAATAAACCAGACACACATGTGTAAATATCATATAGTCTCCGTAGTATAAAAACTCAAAAGCAGAAATGCAAGTAGAAAGGTATAATACAATCAAAAGGTAAGTAAGAACTTGAGGACTAGACAGTGAAGAGAGAGCAGGGAGAAGAGCTAAGAATCATGACAGAACCAAGCCATACAGTTATATGTACAAGATGGGTAAGGTAGTGATCCTGAGACTCTTCAGAATATTTTCGAATCTAGCAGTTAATTTGAATAATTGTCTCCCTGACTAACTCTATATACTGACATCTGTGAACTAAGCAACTGCATGGAAGATGGCAATTTGTAATAGTAGGTGCATGCTTGGAGTGCCTGTCTTCTGGTCTTCAGGATACGTGCTGCTTGTCATGTCATACCAGTTGCTGCTGTGCTGTCTCTTGGCTAGATAATTGCTTAAAAAGGAAGGGTGTGGTGAATGAAAGCAGGAGACAGGAAAAGGAGTGTTGCAGGACTGTCTGGTTACAATGTTGTATACAGTTAGATTTCTTGACTTATGTGTAAACACAGAAAATTCTTTATTCCTATTTTTAAATATATTTTAATTTTTGTCATATTCTGTAGGGAGTTAAAGTTTAACATAACAATACCTGATGAAAAATATCTGTTCCATGCTATGCCTAAGATGTTTGATATTCAGACAGATAGTGAGGTTAAGCTCAACAGCCTAGGTTATAGGGTAATAACCATATGCTTCTTTTCTGGAGGGTTAACCATCTAAATTTGCAGACCAAAAATTAGAGAAAAAGGAGGGCCACAAGTAAAGCCAACATTTTGGCCCTAACCTTCCTAGTTCAATTAAAACTCAGGACATATAAGAACCTATACTGTAACATCATTAACTTAATTAGACCAATTGTGTCCCGAATTTTCTGATCAAGGAGTTTATGGGGCCAAAGAGGAAAGTGATCGATGATGTAGAGTGTGCCTGAGGAGAGTCACATGGAGAGAATACATTCTCTTAGGCTTTCACAGAGAGCACATTGGCCAAGCAATGGACACGACTTATCCACATGGCTGACACAGACAAAGGATCTACAATCTGAAGTAGAAGATCTCAGAATAAATCCTGAGGGGATTTGACTGACCTTATCAGATCCAAAAGCTACAACTGGTTGCATAAGTCTTGCTTTATCTTGGTCTTAACCATCCAGTAGAAAAGTATAAAAACAAAGTATAAGAAGTAAAGCCATGCTGTTATGTTGAGCTGTAGGGGACTCAGGTCAACAATTTCTGACATTGCCAGTCAAGCGGAAAACTCAATACTATTATGGACTACTGGACTATTTTGGAATATTTTGTTGAGTTCACACACCTATAATATTTAAATGATGGAACTAATCAAAAAAAGGGGATACAGATAATGACCATTTTGTATCTGTGTATCCAAAATGGTTAGGATAGATATATAGCTACATTCTCTTAATTCAATGAATAGAAGGGATTTGTTCTAATAGTGTATGTAAATAGGATATCATGTCTGCATCTTGTACAACAAATAATCACTAGGTAGACAGTATGGAAAATGTTAATTATTGAAACTGTCCTACCAATTTGATTTGTAACTGTCTCATTGCTCTTTTTTTCTCAATATAATTATGGGGAAAAAAGAAATTCTATATGACCCAATGCTCTCCTGCTTGGTGTCCTCCCTAAACAACTGAAGTCAGCATAGCCCAGTGATATATGTACACCAGTATTTAGAGCACAAAGTTCATAATAGCTAAATCCTAGAGGTAGGCTGTCTACCCACCAGCCATGAATAAAACAAACATGGTATCTGTGTATAATGGAATACTACTAGCCAGAGGAATGACAAGTGTGAAGCATTTATAGGAAGTGGATACACTTGGAAATAAAATGTTGAATGAAGAGAACTAGACACATATTCTTAAGTACTATATCATATCTATCATCTGAGTGAGGCAAAATACAAGTGATAAGAAGAATGAGGGATGAGTGGAAGGGGACATGGGATTGATGTCTTGCACTAGTGATCAAAGTGAATAAGGGCAGAGGGGTGAGGAGGAGAGGAAGGGAAACAGTAAAGATGTGCTCTGGCCAGGAACATAAAGCCCTCAATGAACAGACACATTATGTGTCATAAATGAGCTAAGATCGATAGCAACAAGAACAAAAACTTCAGTAGGGATATGGGTGTTGGTACTTTTGAAAAGAAACAAGCTGTGTTGTGTACATGTATGCACTCCCCAAGGGGTTGTAAATTGCATGCACTGAAAACATATTCTAGTGGTTGGCCTGATAGCTCAGTGGACGAAAGTGCCTGCTTAGGCAGGTTTGGTCCCCAGCATGCCATGCCAGCCCGCCCCAGGGTGCACTGAGATGGCAAGTGGGTCGGGCATGGTGGGCGCGCCTGTAACCCCTGCACTTGGGAGGCTGAACGCAGGAAAATCGCTGTGAGTCCGACCTCCGTAGTGCGATACTGTACACCCTGTAGACCCTGTAGACCCTCTCCTAAATCCAGGAAAACAAAACAACTCTATACTAGTACAAACGTTAAACAGAAGTCTTCCAAGGAAGGTCCAGAGAGCCAATAATTGGACTCTGACTGACAAAGGGTCTGTGTTTGTCTACGTTTTGTCTTGTATGTGAGGATTACATTTCCAGAGTCAAAGACTCACTTTTTCACTATTTTATACTTGATAAAATGTTATGTAAATATATTTCCCTGTACAAATATATCACATATCATATTTTCCTTTCCCAAATCTTCCCAAAATTACCAATTTTTAATTTTAAATGATCTAGTTCTTAAAACCAATCCTTTGAGAATATGAAAAAATAAAGGTTTTTGTTTGCTTGCTTATTACTTGGCTGTTTCTTTGTCTTCTGTTGGAAAACAGAAATACGGAAAGAATGTGCTTCCAGAAGCGGGGTGCAGGGCCGGCCCATCGGAGGATGTGAGGTGGGTGGCTCAGAGGGCACAGGGCTGGTGGCTTGGAGGTGGCGCCGGAGAAGCAGTGGCCATGCTGAGCTGTCCCCACACTCTGAATTTTGGACTCTACAGTTTGTGGAAACTTAGAGAGGCCCCAGTATCTAAAACCTAGAATTATTGTGGAACTATTGTTTAATAACAGAAAATAGGTTCATTTTTATGTCATTGTTTCATTATAGTTTGTTTATATTAATAGAAAAAGATCTGGTGTGTAGAATATAAGTTGAAAAGGAACAGTTGACCATTAACCAAGGAATAGATAAAAAAAGATGTGGCATTTTTATACAATGGAATACTACTCAGCCATAAAGAAGGACACATTTATAGGTAAATGGATGTAATTTCAGATCATACTCATAAGTGAAATAAATCAGGCTCACATGTTTAAATATCATATTTTCTCCCTGGTGTGAGAAACTGAAAGAGTAAATAAGGTCCAAAATTACAACAGATATGAAAAGGGAAGAAATTATTCAAAATGAAAAAGGAATTAGGATGGGGAGAACGGGAAAAGATGGAAAGGAAAGGGAAAAAATGCCATGCCATTTCACCTTTGTCACACAGCCACGAAAGACATTTTACTGTCTTAGCTGTGCAGTTACTTATACCGGCTTTATGTTCTTTAAGAATTATCCTGAAAAATTTCCTAAAAGATATCACAATAGTTTAACCTGCACTGAAAAATTAAAATGCAAATTTTCTTATTCAGCAAAAGCTGATTTATTTTATAAACATCATTTCAATGGAGATGTTAGTATATCTTAGCCCTATATTTCATATATTCATATGATAGTGCATAAACACACAGAAAGTCAAGTGTATATGATACTAGCCTGTTAAGCATACCTAAAATTACAACTTAATATACAATGTGCATTTTTATTTGAGCACTGAATTTAAGGATCTAATGATAATTAAAGCTGCAAACCCATGCTAGTCTAGTAATTCTTAAAGAAAAGAGACAAATTTGAGCAAAAATTCATGATCTTCCCTGTATCATTCTTCATTTCTTGTATTTCTTAAAAATTATGGGCTGTGCTTGTTGGCATGCTTAGCTCATCTAATAATTAATGCATAAACAGCAGTGATGGACAGAAGTTGACAACAACTGCCAGGCCTGAGGTGTGTGTCGGATGTCGTCATGGACGGAGCCCAGGGATTCAGATCCCTGCCAGGAAACTGAGGAAAGAACAGAGAACCTTTGAAAATGTCAGTCAGTCACAAATGAAATCTTCGCATATAAGACAAGTTGCATCTGTAACTGACAGAGGCCGCACTCACACTTGTTTTACAAAGTCGACTTTTGCGCCAAGGCAACTAGGTGCGCAGAGTGGCCCTGGTCTGTGCCTACCTCCGCTCAGGGCTCATCAGTGCCAGGTTCCACTTTTGCTCTTAGACCTGTTCCCTTACTGTGGGCTTCGCTGTCATCACGACTGCATGCGCCCACGGAGATGAGCAAGCCACTCCAGGCTTCCACAGGGAAGCAGCACCTTACTGCAGAAGAGCTACTGGAATGTGGCACTTCACAGCCTCTCATCAGCCTGTTTGGGGCAGATGAATGTCCTTGAAGGGTCACCGTGTCTGAAAAGCGTCACCTGACAGGTGAGGCAGAGGGCACTTGGCCCTCACTTACACAGCGGAACTGGACAGGTTGTGCTAGCAGCCGCCCCACAGTGGTAGGGAGACTCAGCAGCGCATCGCCTGCGGCAGAAAGGAGGAGGAGCAGGGGGTCACACTCCCTGTCACTGTCCTGAGAGACAAAGAGGATTTTAATGACTCCCTGTTTTTAGCTGCTAATTTATAGACTGAGATCTGGTATCTCACTCAGAGAATTCTTTTGTCACTTCCATAAAATAAAGACAGCACTGTACTAAGCTGGACCAAACTTCAGGCCTCTGAGGTTTCAATTTCTTGCAAGACATATGGTAGGGAATGAAAAGCAATGCTAAGGGGCATTTTAGGAAGGCAAGTATCTGCTTCTCCTTTTATACAGGCTCTATTTACTTTTTCTTTTTTGATGTATGTCTGGAGATATGATAAATTTGGAATTCAATACTTTGATTTATTGTGTTAGCTGGTTTTGAGATACAATTTATACATTGGTAAATCCACAGATCACAATTATTCAGTTTTGATGCTGCAATGCTCAATACAAACACAAGACATCAGTATAAAGTTTCCCTCACCACATCAATTTCAGTTTATGCTTCTGCAAAAGCTCAATCTCAGTTCCACTTCTGAGTTAAGCACCATGCGAGTTTCTGGCAGGGGACCGTGCTTACTGCCTATGAGTCTTTGCAACCACAGAACAGTGCCTCTGCAGTCCTTTCATTCCACTCAGAAGACGTGTTGCCATGTGCCTGGCGCATGCTGCAAATGGTGCACTGAATGCTGCATGCCTGTGGTGCTCTCCCCACACATACCTACCTAGACGAAATTTCATCTGTAAGTTAAACACAGGAAGAGATTAACATTTCTGAGTGTACTGCACACATACAAATGTCTTGTTTACAGTGAAATCCTATATTTTCTCTGGGCTTGTAGTATGTAAATCCTTTTTCACTTAATAATATTGAATTTCACCAACCCTTTCCTTACTGTGTGCATTTTTCTCCAAGTCTGAAGATGAAATTTTTATATTTACATTTTAAGTTTTGGTTAGCAGCTGGCATCCTCTGCTTTAATTCGTTATGTGCTCAATCAAGTTGTTTTATGTTCTTTTGATGTATTTATAACAGCTATCTTTAATTCTCCAATAATATTAACTGTGAAACCATTTCACTTGTTTCTATATGTAATTTTGTTTCTTTATAATGAATTATACTTCATGACATTGACTGTCTCACAGTTCTCAGAACATACTTACAAGAGAATGACTTTCAGTTACTAGAACCTTGACACGAGCGTCCTGGTCAGCACATCTGTGGCTGAGCTGGTTCTACAGCAGCCCACTGCTCTGGGCCACCATGTTTAGTACTGACAAGGCAGGGTCCCTTCAGGAGAGCTTAAGACCTTAGTGCTCTCAATTCATTTTTTTTTTTTTTTTTCTGCTTCATAGTGTGGCTGCTAACACTGCACGCTATCAAAGATGCAACTCTCTGCTAAGGGCCCTCTCAAGGAAGTGGTTGTCATCTGCTCCTGTTTTGTGGCTTCTAGACGCTCAGGGGTTCCTCCTTTCTTTCCTGCTGTCCTGGGACCATGCTTTGGAGGGCAGTCTCAGAAAGCCTCAGGACCGCTCCCGCTGCTGGGCCATCGCGTTGCCTCTCAGGGCTCCCAGGCCTCCACACTCAGGAGTTCCCTGCGCGCCAGGGCTTCTGCGCTGTTTCTGCCGGGCACAGGCTGCACAACGCAGCCCGCTTTCTCCAGGGACCGAAGATCTACCTGTAACTGGTTGGTCTCCCTTGCTCTGACCTCCCTGCAGCACCACCTAGACCGCGAGGCTCCATTTCTCAGAAGTACCCTGCTCTTCTTCCAGCTTCAGCCACTCCAAGTGCTGTAGGCCAGTTCTCTCTAAGGACCATGGGCTCTGCCCTCCTGCCTTTGACTACAGCTTGGGATCTTAAGAGAGACGTCGGAGAGTCGGCAGGAACAGGTCCGCACGGGACGCCGGGCGCTGCAAGACGTTACAACGTTATGCCAGAAAATAGTGCATCTGTTCATCGTCACCATTATTATTAATGATGGCCACTATTTAATGTCACTGGTTTCTCTTTGCCTTTCCTCTGATGACTGCATTCTCCGTCACCCCCCGCCAGGAGTGTGAGAGTCCAGGGCTCTTCTTGCCGGAAAGGGGCCTGACCCTGCGTGGACTTCAGTACAAGCAGGTGTCTCCACAAACGCAAATCTCTGAAGGGCTATTCGAAGTACAACATTTTTGGTTATCTAGCTCCTTTTCCCATTGTCAGAGAGCGGCTAACTCTCCTTTCCACCGTCTACTTCTTACTCAGAAGCAGAAACAGCACTGGCCGTTAAAGGAACACTAACAGATCTCAAATGAAAAGAGTTGTGTAAAAAGTTATTGGAACCAAAAAGCTGCAGTGTTAAGATCTGCAATTTTTTGTGTGTCTCTTTGTTTTCATTTTTGTTTTGTTTTGTTTTTGCTTTGGTCTTGGTGAGACAGGGTCTCACTATGAAGTTCAAATTGCTCTTCAGCTCATCTCATGGCCCAGGCTGGCTTGAACTTGCAGTGATCCTCCTGCCTCAGCCTCCCAAGCGCTGGGGTTACAGGTGTGCACCAACATGCCCAGTCACAGTCGCCATCTCAGGGTTCCTGGGGGACAGGGCCAGCATGGCAGGCCAGGGATGTAATCCCCAGCCCCTGCTTCTGCCTAAGCAGGCACTTTAATCTGCTGAGCTATCTGGCTAGCTGTAAATTTTGACTGAAGAATCTAGTAAGACACTTTAAAAATATTTCAAAATTTTAAGGTACCAGTTTTTACATATGAATTTTCATATGCTTTATCCTCTCTTATGGATATAGTTGTATTTTAAAAAGAGAATCTTTTAAAATAAGAGTGGGAAAATAAAGAATTTTTCAAAGGAATATTAATGTAATAAATTCAAGTAAGTGGCTATCATAATTTACAGAAAGTTTACAATGTATCTATAACCAAATTCACTGATTCCTCATCCACTCTAAATACACAGCTTAGGGTCTAGGGAGATGGCTCAGTAGAATAGGCACTTCCCTGGCAAGCACAAGGGCCTGGGTTCAATCCCCAGTTCTGCTAAATAAATAAATAGATACACAGCCTTCATGATGCATGACTACTCACTGAAGACAATGAAAACATAAGTCCCTCAATAGAATGTTCATTAAAAATAAGCTTGGAGAATAAAGAAGCCGCACAGAAGTAGGAGAACCAAAGCAGCTAAGGAACACAATTACCCACCCTCACCAACGTCACCGATGTCCTCATCAGCTTTCCATCTCAGATGTATGCTCTTTTCGGACAGGAGTTTGACACATATCAGACATGACCAATACCTGTATCTTTTACTTTATTGAAAAATATGTTTCTGGAGAACTAGAGAGGGACAATGACATAGAGAGTGAGAGTACAAGGAGAAAGGGCTGCGTGTGATGGGGTGGCTCCCACACGACCACGCCAGACTGACAGGTGTGCGGTAGAAAGTAAGATACAACAGGGAGCCCGTGCTGCATAACACTTGTAGCCCTAACCTCAGAATTCACTTGAAACTCATGATGCACTCTGTTACTTACTTAGAAAGGGTGAGAAATCATCTCCTTGGTTGGAAGATCTCTTCTCAAGGGTATGATGCCATTTGGCTTTAATAGGAAATTTAGAAGAAAAGTGCATTCATTATGCATTTAAAAATTATGTAAGGGATGTGTAAGCATTAGATTGATGAACTAATGATAATAAAGGTATCAATGTCTTATAGTGTTTATTAGGCTAGATAAGCGAAATCTCAATAATTAACCACTTCTAAAATATTGCATATGAGCTGTAAAAGGCTCAAGACAACAACTTCTGACATTATCAGTCCTACAGAAAACCCACTACTATTATGGACTACTGGACCATATTGTAATATTTTGCTGAATTCACGCACCTACAATATTTAATGACAATGGAATACCCTCCTCTGACAAAACTAAACAAAAAAGGGGATACAAATGAACAACCAATTTGTATCTGTATATTCAAAAAAGTTAGAATAGATATACAGCTACTTTCTCTTAATTCAATGAATAGAAAGATTTGTTCTAATAGTGTTTGTGGACAGGATATCATGTCTGCATCTTATACAATGAATAACGACTAAGAGAACAATATGTAATGCATTAATTATTAAACTGTCGTACTAAC
>NW_004525017.1:29479-33303 GCF_000260255.1 Octodon degus
TAACCACTAGGAAGAATGTATGCAATGTGTTAATTATTGAAACTGTCCTACTAATTTGTTTTGAAACTGTCTCATTGCTATTTGTTTCTCAATAAACCTATGGGGAAAAAAAGGTGAAGTATGGTAGTCATATCAACAGGATAATCAGTTTGAAATGTATAATTATACATTTATTTTATTAGTATTCATTTTCAGACATATAAGAAAAGCAGATAAGTATGAAAAGTTATCGATAACAAGGAAATAAATTGTATTTTTAAAAATAAAAGTACAAACCATGGCAATTTTAAATTTAAATTTAAAAAGTAGTTCCCATAGTTGGGGCAAAGGAAAGGAGAATTTAATTTTTAAAGTGCATTACAAAACTATCACAATTATTGTCATTGAAGCTAAAAATTAGTATTCATTTTCAGACATATAAGAAAAGCAGATAAGTATGAAAAGTTATTGATAACAAGGAAATAAATTGTATTTTTAAAAATAAGAGTACAAACCATGGCAATTTTAATTTTAAATTTAAAAAGTAGTTCCCATAGTTGGGGCAAAGGAAAGGAGAATTTAATTTTTAAAGTGCATTAAAGAACTATCAAAATTATTGTCATTGCACCTAAAAATTAAGTAGACATAAGTCTGAGGTAAGTGCCTATCAAAGTGCTGAGCCAGTTTTCCAGGGCAGACCTTGGGAGGCTTTCTCCTTACCCAGCTCACACCTGGTGTTGGTGTTCTGCAGCACTTTCACTGGAGTTACATCTAGTCCGTCTTTCCATCTCACCAACAATAAACACTTTATTTTGAAAAGTTACATAGTAATAACTTTCTCAATCCTCTAGACTGCTAATTTGCCTGAAAATATAACACAGCATTGCAGATTGATACAATTAAAGAATGGATAACCTCCTTGTTGTGTTGTTATAACCCATCCAATTATGTATCATCCCTGCACTACAAATGGCTGTCTTAAAATCATTCTCTTAATAATTACCTGCCTTTCTCAGTATGAACAAACAAATGCATAGACTTCTCTGATCTTTTATTTGAAAAAAATGTAAAACAAACAAGAGCCACCTATTTCCAGTACATAATCTCCTTCAGTGAGCTCCACATTCATTTCTTACAGTTGTGATTTTGAGAACTGTACATATTGGGAAACAACACAGATTCTTAAACAAGCATTCATACTGTGTGCCCACAGGCAAGCACTGCCACACACACATCTTCCTTTTGGCGAACTACAGGCTGACTGTGAAATGCTCAAGACGAGCTCCTTATTTTGTGTCTTTATTAACTGTCTCAAAGCACCTGTCAGAGAAGTCCTTAAAAGGTGCAGACAAGGAAAATGACAACAAAATATTGGAACCTGGAAAGCCTAGATGCGAAGAAGTGGCCCGGAGAATCATCCCATCTCTGGCAGGTAGAGCTGACACCCTACTCACTGCAACCCCTCCCAGGATGTACAAAATTTACCATGGTACGCGTGAGCATCAGAACGGTGTGAGGCAAAGTACAGAGGCTCCGAGGACACAATTCTGTGAGTCGTTACAGCGCTAGATTCCCACCCCAACAGAGTGCGATCACAGCTCGAAGACCTCTCCCGCAGAACCCAGAAGCCACCCCAGGGGTGGAGTGTGGACACTGGAGGAGGCTCAGAAGGCCCTCCACCTCCCGCCCTGCAGAGCCCCACTGAGGGACTCCAGCCTGAGGCAGGCCGCCCACGGCAGCTCAGAAAGGATCCTTGAGAGAACACAGGCGGTTAGCTAAAAAGGGTCCAGCCATCTCTTCACAAAGAAGCTAACAGTTGAAAATTGTGTTCTGTGCTCACAGAGACAAAGCCATTTTACTATAGTTCATCTTTTAATCGCAAGCAGAAAGCCAGTGTGAAGTGGGCATCTGAACAATCTTTAACACCAAAAAGATGTGAAAGCAAGTTATCATAGGAACAATGTGAAATGGAATAACTGGGAGGAAAAACAATGGAAAAGAAGACCTGTAATTGAGTCCTTACAGAAATGAAAACAATAACTAGTCAACTAAAAACCAGGAAAAAATTTAAAGCAAAAACACTATTAAATGAAAATGTCCCTGGAAGCCTACATAATAGAAAATCTTAAAGAAATAAATAAACAGAAAATGACAACACAAAAGAGGGAAAATGTAGAACACAGATAGTGCTTCTAGGATTTCTAAGACCAAATAATAGAATGTGCAGATGGGGCGAGAAGAAAAACAGATGGCAGGAAATAATTAATAAAATTGTTAAACTGTTTCCCAGAACTGAAGGATATGAGTTGCCAAATTTAGAGACCACATAACACCGGGTAAAATGCATGATAATAAACTCATACCATGACACAATATGAAATTTTGAAATATTGAAGGCAAATCTTTTCTGCAGTGTTCTAGGAAAAAAAATTCAGGAAAACAACACTGGTAGGAACTAGAACTGCATCTGAGTTCTCAGTAGCAACGGGGAAACTGGAAGACCATAGATCTTCTCCCCATTCTGAAAGCCCAGACCCTGGTGCTGGGTCCCTGACCTGGCCAGGACACTGTGCTCTCCTCACACATAGCTCTGATTTGCTTTGTCCCTGAGAAAGGCAGAAGCAAAAACCTTAAGCCACACCTGCCCCTCTCTCTCATACACTTTTCCAGCCTGATACATCCACACTATACGGTCAACTGTCCCTTTTGTGAAATCTCCATACTATGATGATTGCTCAGAAATTTTTCGCTTTCTTAACAACACGTCCAGCTTTTAAGCCAAATCCAGCCATCAAGAAGGTCTCATTTTCTTGTCTCTTCATCTGTGGGCTTCCTGTGAGCCTTTCCTTTATATCCTTCTGCTCACTTCCAGAATACTAAGATACACTCTCTCCAAATACCACACTGCAGTGTCAGTGACTAAGGAGGACTCTGTTTTCTTCTGTGCACACAAAGACAAAATTGTGGCTGTGCAGCTATTTGTTTAAATGCCTGTCTGACATCTATGCCTCAGTATATCTGAGGTCAAGTGAAGAAACTGAAGCAATCTTAAACTTTGGTTTTCTTCCCAGTTTCAGGCTCATAATTCCCTTCCTGAAATAGAATATAAAAATATCTTTCTTCTTCATGGTCACTAAACTTATGAAAAGTACTCCACATCTCTGGCCAGTAGAGAAATGCAAATTAAAACAATAATGATAAGATTTTTGTCTTACTTGGGAATAAATAGCAACCATTAAGAAATCAAATAAAAAAGGCTAGCATGACCAAAGTGAAAAATGAGTATTTCACAATTATTGGAGGGAATGCAAACTAGTGAAACCATTATGGAAATCAGCATGGAGATTTCAAAAAAACCTGACATTAGAAATTCCATATGGGTCTGCTCTAAACCCAGGCATGAAGCATGGGTGAGACCCTCTTCTGTGCCCTTTGGACCCCCCAACACCACTCCAAACCCCCCGTCACATTGGCCAGTGAATGATAACATCTGGTATGTTCTGCGGAAGCCCAGATTCAGCCCTAGCCAAGGCCCAGTGAGTGCATGGGAGAGCTTCCCCTTTCCCCTACTCCCCCTTCTCTTCCTTAGGCCCAGTTCAGGCCTGGCATACAGGCGTGGGGTGAAACTCTGCAGCTGCAGTCCCTGCAGAGAGGGTAGGGGACAGAACCACCCAGCTAGTCCAGGAGCAGAACATATTGCCAGAGGGGCATAACAGGTTCACTCCCAAGGGCAGCAACAGGAAGTAGCTGAGCACAGCAGCCAGATCCAAGCCAGGCACAGCTGGATAAATTCAAACTTTGTAGATCTTCATCTGAATTTCAGTAGGTGCTAAGGTTATAACTGC
>NW_004525017.1:34578-35517 GCF_000260255.1 Octodon degus
TCCATGACAAAGAAAACTAAAGAATTTCATGATGACAAAGCCAACCCTACACAGGATCATGAAAGATGTTGTAGAGAGGGACCAAAATGATCAGAACTCCACGAACAACAACAGAAGCAACCAACTAATTAGGGCAAAGAATTAAACACAGGAGAAAAAGGAAAAAACAACAGTAGGTAAATAACACAGCAATCATAAGTCAATACATCTCAATTCTAACCATCAATGTAAATGGACTCAATTCACCAATTAAGAGAAATAGACTGGCACAATGGATTAGGAAACAAAATCCATCATTATGCTGTACACAAGAAACACATTCAAGTCATGAAGAAATTCAGATGCTGAAAAACAGAGGACAGAAAACAATATTACACAACCCAGCACCACAGAAAAAAGCAGGGGTAGCAATCCTTTTCCCACACAGTCTCAACATCAAACCAAGAACCATCAAGCGAAATACAGAAGGCCACTGGTTAGGGCAAAAATACAAGAGGAAGAGGTAACACTCATAAATATATGTATAAAAAAATGAGACCACCCAACTATATAAAACGAATCTTAATGGACATGAAAAAATCTAATACGCAATACCACAATCTAAACAGGAGACCTTAACACCCTTTTATCCCAAAAACGTAGGTCAACCAGACAAAAAATTAGCAAAGAAGTAACAGAACTGAGACAGAGCTTGTAACAAATGGGTTTAGTGGACATATACAGAGTGTTTCACCCAAATACAGCTGAATACACATTTTTCTCAGCTGCACATGGATCATTTTGTAAAATAGACCACATACTGGTCCATAGGTCATGGTTAAGTATATGCAAGAAAACAGAAATTATACTGTGCATATTATCTGACCACAGTGCAATGAAACTGGATGTAAAATACAAATGAAACCAGAAAAACTCTATACATACATGGAAATTAAATAT
>NW_004525017.1:47163-75904 GCF_000260255.1 Octodon degus
ATAAAAATAAAAATAAAATATTGCATAACTCCAATGTAGCCATCATGGTCATAACTTTTGGGACATCTTCCTAGTCTTAAAAACATAAAATCTGTAATTAAAATATTTTGAAAGTACACAACCTCAATGGGTTTGTGGAGAACTAGCATACATTAAGCTGTCTGGCCATTTGCCTTCCCCTGAGGCAAGCTTATGCACTGCATGGATATAAGGCACATTCTCAGGCATCATTTAGCATCTGTGCCTTGACACCCTGAGGGTAGGTGGTGAGGTCAAAGCACTGTTTGGTTTCTTTCCCTCCCTTCATACTGTATCTATATTATCACGAGTAACCTCAGTAGTCCTTTAGAGGAACTTTTAAACTATGTGCACTTACAACATCACACACTAACGTGCAATGCAAAACGTGAGTGCGTGACCTCAGCCCTCGGACACAACTTCAGGAGCAATACGATGAGGCTGCCTTTGAAATGCAGCTAAGGTCTAAGTCGCAGTAAGAGCGGGTGGCTATAGAGTCTCATGAATATTCTGTAGCTTGCAGATTTCTATCTTCAAAATTTTCTGCTTCCCATTAGGTTGTGAAAAGTTACAATTAATTTGAAAAGAAATATGAAATATATGAGAATGTGCCTTATGGATATTCATTTTATAAATGTAGAATATATGTAATAAAGAGCACTGTTTTACAAGGATATGTGAACAAATGGAAATTTACTGATTTGTCTCATATTTCAAAGATTTATTTACTTCTCAAATTAGGTAGGTAGATCAGTTAACCCTAATGTTTAATTTAACTGGAGTAAGAGACTCCTGGAATCAGGATTCCTTCGTAGGTCTGACAGGGGATTAACCCTCAGGGGTCCACAGCCAAATACAGAGCAGGCTGGACTGGAGGAGGCAGTCACAGGCACACCTCTGGGCGCACCTCCCACTGCTCTCTTCCTGCTGCATGCTTTATTGGCCACCAAAATGAGCAGCATGGCCGCACCACCTGCTTTGCCCACATTTCTGTGCTGCACTAAGCTGAACACAAATTTTCCTCCTTCAAGGTAAATATTTTATCCTTTGAATCAGCAATTTTATCCAAGAAGTGGAAAAGCTGACCAGTAGAGTAGATGATCTTCATCTTAATGAAGTTCATTCATTGTTTTAATTTTAGTAAATTTGCACAAGCAGGACAACACAGAAGCAGCAAACACATATGCTTTTGAATGGGAAGAGGTATTTGGAATCCACAGGGAGCAATACAAAGTTGGAATTCACAGAGAACAATACAAAGTTGCTTCATTTTGTGTATCACCAATTCTGAAATTATCCCACTGAGCATTTTCTTCAAAAATGACTTTGAAACTGTTTCTATGTAAGATGGATGCTTAATAAATTCCAGCAACAATTTACAAAAAAATTTGAATTTTTTTTTTTTTTTTTTGAACTGGTGATTGGACTCAGGCCCTTGCGCTTGCCAGGGAAGCACTTATTCCACTAAGCCATCTCCCCAGCCCCTGAAGTTGTTTTTTTCATGAAAGTAGGATTCTTTTAAAGGAAAAAATTTAAATCCCTCAAATCAAAATTTGTCTACCAAATGCCAATGGATTAAGATTTTTCTCAATAATCTCTGAAATTTCTTTAAATTATATATTTAACAGCAGAGAAATGGGGTCGGTTTTGCATATAAGGCTGCTATTGCATGAAATGTCACAATACTTTAGGGGGATTTCTCTTGCACTTGGTATTCTCAGAGGTAATATGTATAAATTTATAACTTTTGCATTACATTTTTAGACCTATAACTCTGTAGTTTTTGTCAGCCATCTTTTCGATTAGACTCTCAATACTGTTATAAGGGATGGCCAAATAGCTCAGTGGATTAAAGTGCCGGCAAACAGGCACAGGGGCCAGGGGTTCAATCCCTGGGCCTGCTGTGCCAGCCCACTCCCAGGGTGCATTGAGACAGCAATTGAGATTGAAGGGAAAGGTGCACATCTGTAATCCCAGCTCTTGGGGGACTGTAAACAGGTGGATCACTACAAGTCTGACCTAGTAGCAAACACCCTGTAGATTGTAACCTAAAATACAAAAAATTAATCAATCAGTTAATCAATAAATACTGTTGTAAAATTTTCTTTGGTTGGAAACATTTGGACTAAGTAGTAGCACTAGAGCCAGGATTTTCTTCAGTGTCATTTATTTAGTAAACTCAACTGTCTTTAGGCCATGCAATTAGCAAAACTCTATACATGACAACAGAATAGTTTTCACACTTAAATTTCACTTCAGGAGTTTTTCTGGAACCCAATGTAGCAAAATTAGAGGGGAAAGTCATAAGCAGGATGAAGAGAAAAAGTGAACACTTTTTGGCCTATTTTAATCTACAAAATACAAGCAATGCCTGCTATCTCCGCTGTCCAAAGTTTTCTGTGTGATCTGTACTTTGTGCTTATTTGTGGAATAGCTGAATAAAACTGGGCAGCTAAATTTCAGTTCTGTGGGCCTCCTACATAAACAGAAAATAAGTTCAATTCCCAGTTCCGCCAAAAAACAAAAAACAAAAAAAAAAAAAAAAAGAAAATAAGTAGTCACTGAGAATTGACTTGCAGACAAAGTAGGAACTGCCCTGCATGCTGTTTTTGTAAAAAGATTACATTTTCCAACCTGGAACATGACATCCAATTTTCTCTGAGTTATACAACAAAAAAACTAATGCAGAAAAATGAAAGGGGGGCAAAAATTGTTCTACACAATGAATTGCTTTGTATGTTCTGATTTGAGATAATTGATATAAGAATCTTGAGATTTTATATTTGGAAACAAATAAAAATGAAAACATGAAAAAAGTAAATTATATGTATTTATTATTTAAGAACAAAAACAATTTAAACACTTTGATAAACTATGCAACATAATATATTGAACTCTGTGGTCTTTGGACCATAACACACATTATCCCATAAAATGATACATATTGAAGGATGATAGTGTCCAAAAAACAAATCTATCTATCTATCTATTTATCTATCTACCTACCTACCTATCATCAACCTATCTCTCTATGTGATGCTTTGGGTCGGGGGTATCTCACAAACCCTTCACGAGTTGGGAAGATGACTGGGTCCCGAGCCCACTGTGCCCACCAGCAGATTAGCTCTGGATGGTGAAATCTCTGGCTCTGGCCCCTCCCTTTTCCTTTTCTTCCAGACGACTGCAATGTCAGCAGCTCTCTCCACCAGGCTCCTCTACCATGCGATGTTCCTTCAGAACATACGTGGATTGAGACCTCTGAAACGGAGACCAATGCGAACCTTCCTTCCCTTCCATCATGGGTGTTGGAGATTGCATCTCAGTGACAGAAACTAATTGAGAAAACATCTATCTAAAGACCATCCATCAACCACTGACCTATTAGCATACTATATCTGGGCTTTACACATTGGACTTAGGTAGAACTGTGTACATGCTCCACTTCTGCTCTCACACTTCTATTTGTCTATACCTACCATGTGTCATGTACTGTCTATAGCCAAAAACAATAAAATCAGAGTACCTGTGGTAAAACATATATGGTAAACTAAGCCAGATAGAGTGATATCAAATCAGATAATACAGAATTTGAGAGCACATTAACTTTGAAAAATCAAGGGACCAAGCCAATGCATGCTGCGTGAATGAGAACCCCCCACCATGCTCTCTGAACCACTCCACCCCTGCAGAGCCCGCCCAAGCCTGCCAAATGAGTGAGAACTTCTGCTGTGCTCTCGGGACCCACCAGACACAGTCCAAGCCCAGGCCTTGTGAGTGTGTGGGAGAGCTTCCGGCTCAACTACACAAGCTGGAACTCTCCAACACCAAGCCTAGGCATGCTCCATGAGTGAGACCCTCTGCTACGCTCTTGGGACCCCTCCAATGCACCAGAGCCCACCCAAGCTCGCTGAGTGAGTGAGAACTTCTGCCATGCTGTCAGGACCCCCCAGATCCAGCCCAAGGCCAGGGCAGGCAAGTGTGTGGGAGAGCTTCTGCACTCTGCTGTGTCCCCTGGACTACTCCAGACTGAGATCAGACTTGGCATACAGGCCTGGGGTGAAACTGCAGCTGAAGTCCCTGAAGAGAGACTAGGGGCCAGAAATACCCAACTAATCCAGGAACAGAACATCTTGCCAGAGGAGCAGAACAGGTTCACTTCCAAGGGCTGCAGGAGGAAGGAGCTGAGGACAACAGCCAGACCCAAGCCAGGCACAACTGGATGAACTCAAACTTAATAGATCTGCACCCGAATTTCAGTAGCTGCTAAGGTTATAAATGCACCAAAGCTCTATGCCAAAGGTCAGAGGACAGTGCTATACAAAAAGACAAAGACAAGGAACAAAATGCAATCTCATTCCCTGAGCCTATGCACAAGTGCAGAGGACATTAGCACAGAAGAATTAGGGAATAACACAGTTGAAATGAAAAAGTAAAGAAATAACTGAAGAAAGGTATAGAGGAATTCATAGCAGAATTAATCTCTGAAATGAAAAATGACATCTTTGAAATGATAGCATCTGATGTAAAGAATCAAATGCAAAAACATATAGAGGAAATCACATCAGAAATAACCTCTGTAGTAAAAGAATTAATGGCTGCTTCTCAAGAAAACACTGGTTAAGAAAAAGAATTAATTAGAAAAATGATGGAATCCTTGAATGAGTAATAGAGGAAAGAAATAGATCACATGAAGCATAGTCAAAGAGATACAGAGCAACTTAAAATCTCAATCAGAAGCTTGAAAAATCGATTGAGTGAAAGTGAAGACAGAGTTTCAGATCTTGAAGACTCTGGTGTAGCTAATGAAAGGTAAGAAAAGATCTCTTAGAAACAACTAGGTTACAGGAAAAAAAAAATTCATCACCTGCAACATGATACAAAGATGAACAAAATGAGACTAATAGGTATCAACGAGAAACAAGGAGTCAGTACAAATTATATAAAAATAATATGGGTAGAAGTAATAGCAGAATACTTCCCAAATATGAGAAAACCATCTGACATTCAGGAAACCAAAGCATACTGAACACTGAATAACTCCAACCCAAATAAAAATACAACAAGACATATAATACTTAATATCCCAGAAATCCAGCACAAGAACAATATACTGCAAACCGTGAGAGAAAAGAAACAGATCACATTTACAGGAAAACCCATCAGAATAATGTCACACTTCTCTTCACAAACCATGAAGGCAAGAAGAGCATGGAGCAGAATAATTCAAGGTCTCTATGAAACAAATTCCAACCCAGCCTACTATATCCTGCAAAAGGATCTTTCAAGTTGGATGGAGAAGTGAACTACTTCCATGACAAAGAACAACTAAAGAATTTCATGATGACAAAGCCAAGACTACACAGACTACTGAAAGATGTTCTAGAGAGGGACAAAAATGAAAAGAACTCCATGAACAAGAAAAGAAGTGATCCACTAAATATGACAAAAAATTAAACACAGGAGAAAAAGAAGTAAACAACAGCATGTAAATAACATGTCAATCATAAGTCAATGAGTCTTAATTATAACCATCAATATAAACGGGCTCAATTCACCAATTAAAATGAACAGACTGGCAAAGTGGATTAGGAAACAAAATCCAAAAATCCATTCTATACAAGAAATAAATTTCAATAAATTCATAGGCTGAGAGTCAAAGGATGGAAAACAATATAACATGACCTAGGAACTCAGAAAAAAAGCAGGGATAGCAATCATGTGCTCAGTCTGAACTTCAAACAAAGAATGATCAAACAAAATAAAGAAGGCCACTATATACAGGGTAGAGAAAAAAATTCAAGAGGAAGAGGTAACATTCATAAATATGTATGCACCAAACATGGGAAAACCCAACTATATAAGACAAATCTTAATGGACATAAAAAGTCTAATACCCAACACCACAATATTAACAGGAGACCTTAACATCCCCTTATCCCAAAAACATAGGTCAACCAGACAAAAAATTAGCAAAGAAGTAACAGAACTGAACGAGAGCTTGAAACAAATGGACTTAGTGGACAAATACAGAGTGTTCCGCCCAAACACAGCTGAATACACATTTTTCTCAGCTGCACATGTGTCAGTTTCTAAAAAGAGACCACATACTAATCCATAGATCATGCTTAAGTATAGGCAAGATTACAGAAATTATTCCATGTATATTATCTGAACACAGTGCAATGCAACTGGAAACAAACAAACAAACAAAAACAACCAGAAAAACCACATAAATACATTGAAAATGAACAACACTCTAGTCAGCAATCAATGGGTCACACATGAAATTAAACAAGAAATTCATCAATATCTACAATTCAATGAAAATTCAAGCACTATTTATCAGATCTTATGAGATGTGATGAAAGCAGATCTCAGAGGGAAAACCATAGCTATGAACTCACACATTAGGAAAACAGAAGAGGAAAAAATTAACAGCCTAATGTTGCACCTCCAACACCTAGAAAAGGAAGGACAAACCAAACTCAAAGCCCATAGATGGGAAGAAATAAAAAAGATTAGAGCAGAAATTGCTACAATTGAGACAAAGAAAACAGTTCAAAGAATCAATAAATAAAAAAGCTGGTTCTTTGAAACATTAAATAAAATTGATAACATCAAAAACAAGAAATAAAAAATTCAAATACAAGCAATAAGGGATGAAAAGGGTGTAATTACAACAGACTCTGTGGAAATTCAGAAGATACTCAATAGCTACTTTGAGAATCTTTACTCTTACACAATAGAAGACACAGATGAAAAGGAAAGATTCCTAGAAAGGCACAAATTACCAAAACTGAGTCAAGAAGATATAGCAATGCTCAATAACCAATAACAGTCAATGAAATACGAAATGTAGTTAAAAACCTACAGACAAAAAAAAGACCAGGTCCTGATGGATACATAGCTGAATTCTATAAGAAATTTATGAAAGGTACAATCCCTGTACTTCTCAAACTCTTCAATGAAATTGAAAAAGAGGCAATGCTCCCAAAATCATCCCTGAAGGCAAATATTATACTAATACCAAAACTAGGGAAAGACTCAACTAAAAAAGACAACTATAGGCAACTCTCCATCAGGAACATAGATGCAAAAATCCTCAATAAAATCCTAGCAAATAGAATACAGCAAATCATCAAGATTATACACCATGACCAAGTAGGATTCATGCCGCGGATGCAAGGATGGTTCAATACATGCAAATCTATAAAATTAATACACTATACCAATAGAGCCAAATCTAAAAACCACATGATCAACTCAATTGATGCAGAAAAGGCTTGGGACAAAGTTCAACACTCATTCATGTTCAAAGTCCCACAAAAAACTGGAATAGATGGCCTCTATTTCAATCTGATACAAACCATCTATGACAACCCAATGGCTAACATAATTCTAAATGGAGAAAAACTGAAATCTTTTACTTTTAGATCTGGTACAAGACAAGGATGTCCTCTATTACCACTTCTATTCAATATAGTTCTGTATTCATTACCTAGAGCCAATAGACAAGAGAAAGAAATAAAAGGAATAAGAATAGGTAAAGAAGTAGTTAAATTATCATTATTTGCAGATGACATGGTACTTTATTTGGAAGAACCAAAACATTCCACCAAGAAGTGACTAGAATTGATACACAAATTCAGTAGCATAGCATGTTACAAAATCAACACCCAAAAGTCAATAGCATTCACAAACTGAGAGGGAAATTAGAGAAACAATATCTTTTACAATAGCGCCAAGGAAAATGAAATACTTTGGAATTAATCTAACTAAAGAAGTCAAAGATCTTTTCAAGGAAAATTACCGTTCTCTGAAAAAAGAGATCGTAGAGGATTGCAGAAAAAGGAAAGATATTCCATGCATCTGGATAGGAAGAATTAACATTGTGAAGATGGCCATACTCCCAAAATCGTTTTACAAATTTAGTGTAAACACTATCAAAATATCACCAACATACCTCATAGACCTAGAGAAATCATTCCTAAAATTTATTTGCAACCAGAAAAGACCTAGAATAGTAAAGTCAATCCTGGGCAACAAAGACAAGGCAGGAGGCATCACAATTCCTGACTTGAAAATATATTACAAAGCTAGTGTGATAAAATCAGTATGTTACTGGCAACAAAATAGACGTGAGGATCAATGGAATAGATTAGAAGACACTGAAGCCCCTATGAACACGCTCAGCCACCTTATCTTTGACAAAGGGGCCAAACATACTCACTGGAAGAAAGATCGCCTCTTTAACAAATGGTGCTGGAAAAACTGGTTCTCTATATGCCAAAAACTAAAATTTGACCCAGGTCTATCACCATGCACTAAGCTAAAGTCAAAATAGATTAAGGATCTAAACATTAAACAGAATCACTAAATCTCCTGGAACAGAAATTAGGAGGAACTCTTGAAGACATAAGGATATGCAAAGTATTCATAAACAAAAATCAAATCACACAGGTAATACTGGAAAAATTAATAACTGGGACTACCTGCTATTGAGAAGTTTTTGCACATTAAAATAAATTACAAATACAGTGAAAAGACAATCCACAAATTTGTAAAATATCTTAACCAATAAGCACTCAGACAAAGGTGTGCTTTCTAAAATTTATAAAGAACTAAAACACATTAGGGCCTCAAAATTTAAAGACCCAATTCAGAAATTGGCATCCAAGATGAACACACACTTCTCAAGGAAGAACTGAAGAAGCAAATAAATACATGAGAAAATTCTCCACATCACAAGCCATCCATGAAATGCAAATTAAAGCAACACACTGAAATATCATCTCTCCCTAGAAAGAATGGTTATCATGAGGAAATCAACCAACAACAAATGGTGGAGAGGCTGTGGGGAAAAGGAACCCTTCAACATTGCTGGTGGGAATACAGACTGGTGTATCCATTATGGAAATCAGTGTAGAGATTCCTTTAAAAAACTAGCACTGGAAATCCCATTCAATCCAGCTATCCCCTACTGGGAATTTTCCTGGAGGAACTGAAAACATCATATCATAGTGATATATGTGTACCTATGTTTATAGCACCACAATTTGTGATAGCCTAATCTTGGAAATTTCCAAGGTTCCCATCACATGAGGAATGGATGATAAAGGTGTGGCATTTTTATACAATCAAGTATTATTACTGAAGTATAACGAATGACAAACTTGTAGTCTTTATATTTAAGTGGATGCCACTTGAAGATATACTCATAAGTGAAATGAACCAGTCCCACGTGTGTAAGTATTGGATAGTTTCCCTAGCATAAGAATTCAAAAGATGAAATACAAATACAAATGTATAACACAATTAAAAGAAAAGCAAGAACTTGAGGATTAGACAACCAAGAAAGGGCAAGGAAGAAAGCTAGGAAACATGACAGGGGCAAAGCTGTACATTTATATGCTCAAGAAGGCTAAAGGAATGATCATAGGATTCTTCAGCATGTTTTTGAAACTAGCAGTTAATTGGTAGTATTCTCACTCTGACTAACTATATATGCTGATACCAGTGAACTAAGCAACTGCACTGAAGATAGCAAGGTGTAATGGTAGAGTCATGCTTGGAGTGCTTGTCATTCTGATCTTCTGAATACATAGTGTTTTCCATGACATACCAATTGCTGCCATACTCTTTCTCAAGCAAATGTTTGTTTAAAATAAAGGGGAGGAGGGTAGTGAGTGAAAGCAGTTGACTGGAAAAAAAAGAGTTATGGGACTGTCCTGCTACATTGCTCTGCATGTTTGAATTTCTAAATTTCCATGTAAAAATATGTAACAGTTTATTCCTATTTTTAAAATTTTTTTGATTTTTATATTTTTCCCTCATATTCTGTAGGTACTTAAAGTTTAACATGTCAATACTTGATGGAAAATACCTGTTTCATGTTATGCATAAGATATTTTATATTCAGACAGATAGTGAGGATAAGCTCAACAGCCTATGTTATAGGGAAATATTAGTAAGCTTCTCTTCTGGGTGGTTAACAACCTAGGTTAGCAGACCAAAACTTAGAGAAAAAGAAGGGCTGCAAGAACAGCCAACATTTTGGCTCTAGCCTTTTAAGGTCAGTGAAGACTCAGGTCATAGGACAACTTGTACTGTAACATCATGTAACTCAGCTGTATTCCAGATTTTCTGATCAAGGAAATTATGGAGCCACACAGGAAAGTTACCAATGATGTAGAGTGTGCCTAAGGAGATTCACCTACAGAGAAAACATTCTCTCAGACTTTCACAGAGAGCAAATTGGTCAAGCAATGACTGTGACTCATCCACATGGCTGACACAAAGGAACTTAAAACTGTGGTACAGGGTTTCAGGATAAATCCTGAGGGCATTTGACTGATCTTATCAGATAAAAAGTTACATTACTTGCTATATAGGTCTTGCTTTATCTTGGTCTTAACCATCCAGCATAGAAGTATCAAAATGACATATAAAAAGTAAAGCCATATTCATAAGCTGAACTCTAAAAGGCTCAAGGCAACAACTTCTATTTTTTTTTCTCACAGAACCAGGGATTGAACTCAGGCCCTTACCAGGCAAGTGCTTATTCCACTGAGATATCTCCCTGGCCAAGTCAACATCTTCTGACACTGCCAGTCTTATGGAAACCCCACTACTATTATGGACTACTGGACTGTATTGAAATATTTTGCTGTATTCAGGAACCTACAATATTTAAATAACAAAGGAATACCCTTCTCCGACAAAACTAAACAAAAAAGGGGATACAAATGAATGACCATTTTTGCATCTTTAGGTTCAAAATAGTTAGGATAGATACACAGTTAAATTCTCTTGGATCATTGAATAGAGAGATTTGTTCTAATAGTACTTGTGGACAGGATATCATGTCTGCATCTTGTACATTGAATAACCACTGAGACAACAATATGCAACATATTAATTATTGAAACTGGGCTTGTAATTGGTTTTGAAAATGTGTCATTGAAGACTCAGGACATAGGAGAACCTGTACTGTAATGTTATGTAATTCAGTTGTGTCCCAAAACTTTCTGCTCAAGGAGATTATGATGCACAGAGGAATGTGATCGATGATATAGAGTGTGCCTAAGGAGTTACATGGAAAGAAAACATTCTCTCAGAATTTTACAGAGAGCAAATTGGTCAAGCAAGGATGGCCATGACTCATCCACATGACTGATACTCATAAAGGATCTACAAACTGTGATATAGGGTTTCAGGTTAAATCCTAAGGGTATTTGGTTGGCCTTATCAGATTCAAATGTTACATTTCTTGTTATATACATCTTGCTTTATCTTGGTTTTAACCATCCAGCACAAAAGTATGAAAACAAAGTATAAAAAGTAAAGCCACATGAATATGCTGAGCTGTAAAATGTTCAAGTCAACAACTTTGGCCATTGCCAGTCTTACAGAAAACTCACTACTATTATGGACTACTGGACTATATTAGGAGATTCTGCTAAATTCAAGCACCTACAATGTTTAAATGACAATGGAATGCCTATCTCTGATAAAACTAAGCAAAAAAGTGGGTTAGAAATGAACTGCCCTTTTGTATCTGTATACTCAAAATAGTTAGGATAGACATACAGCTCCATTCTCCTAATTCAATGAATAGAGAGGTTGGTTATAATAGTGTTTGAGATAAGATATCATATCTGCATCTTGTACAATGACTAACCACTAAGACAATAATATGCAATGTATTAATTTTTGAAAATGTACCAGTAATGAGTTGTTAAACTATCTCATTGATATTTGTTTCTCAGTAAAATTATAAAAAAGGAAAATGTCTCATTGCTATTTGTTACTCAATAAAATTATTTTTAAAAAGAAAATGAAAAATAAATAATAATCAAGCTGATTAAAGTTTAAATACACAATAAAAACATTATCATAAATTTTTGCCACTGAAAAACAACATAAGTTTCATTAGGCAAATTAATTAATAAATTTATTTAGTTCAAATAAGTGATTTCCTAAATTTTAATATTATAAGGATTTTATGCATGTAGTAATTTAAGTTATACAATATATCATTTTGCATTAATAAGATTTAGTTCTATGTTTATAGAGAAAGATATAATAACTGAAAGATAGAGTTTTGTCCTATTTCACTGCAAGCTGTTCTCTAAGAAACAGTGACAAATAATTGATTGAGCATGTAAACAAAGAAATCCTAATCACCCTGACAGCAGATTCTCCTTTATTCCTTTCTTTTTTTTTTTTTTTTTTTGTATTTTAGGGAAGAGTCTACAGGTGTTCAGGGTCTCACTAGTAGATCAGACTCTCAGTGATCTGCCTGTTTACAGCCTCCCAAGAGCTGGGATTACAGATGCGCACCACCACGCCTAGTGTCAATTGCTGTCAGCACAACCTGGGATATGAGCTGCCACAGCAGGCCCAGTGATCCAACCCCCAACCCCTGCGCTTGCTTGCAGGCGCTTTAATCTACTGAGCTATTTGGCCAGCCTGAAAGCAGAAGCTCCTGTACCACAATTTGTAACATTAAGGCAATAAAAAGAAAGTAAACGATAAAAGAATTAGCCCCAAATAAAGAATGTGAAAAACATCTGTTCTAGAAATAATTTAAATTAAAAAAACTAGAATTTTTGAGAAGTCAATATGTGACAATAATATTATACCCCAATAGTTATAGGATACAGAAGTCCCACAAAAGAAAATATTTATCACTACACTTTTTAACGCTAAATAGAACTTTGGAAATAGATTGTAGATATTATACAATGAATCAATAAGCAAACAAAAAAACATTAAAAATAACAGCAGAAGGATACAAGCTTTAGCAGCCTAATTAAGAATAGCACAACCCATTTTCAGGAAAGAGAACTTTGGAAGTGGAAGCTGTGTCCAGCCAGGCAGGACCAGCACCTCCACTATGCATCTGGGTGGCCAATGACACGGCTTTGATCCACAGTAAGAAATGCAAGAGAATTCTAAGTTTTAGCTGCTGCAACATAAAGCCTTTCAAGGAGTGAGATCACATTTCTAACACACTTCTCTTTACCAACACTCATTCTTGGAGCACCAAAAGACACCTGGGTGTTCAGGGCCTTGGGGATGCATCCGAGCTGAGGGTGGTGGAGAAGGAGAGGAGGGAGAGCCAGGGCAGACCATGTCACAAGGAAGGGGCACACCAGCTAATTCCTGCCCTTGCCATGATGCAGAAAACAAATCTCCTGCTGAAGTTTGTACATAACTTCAGCTGCAAGTTGCCAGCTGAACAAAGTAAAGGCAGAAAATAAAAAATAAATGCATTTGAAAAATAAACACGAAATTAACAGTTTTTAACACTTTAAAACTAATTCAAATTTCTGCTTCTTTATTAATTTAGATGAATAGATTACAAACTCTAAGATATGAATAAAAGAAAATACACAAAAATGAAAATCACATATGACACACTAATTTATTTTACAGCTATTGCTCAAAACATTAAAGTGCAACTTTATAAACATATGAGTTCTTACCATAAGATAACACTGATGACACTGGTATTTTTACATATGCAAAAGTAGACAAAATATGTACAACATAAGAAGCACACAGAAGATTTCTAGCCACAACAGATATAAATAAAAGCACATAATTTGATATCAAATAACAGTAGAAATTATGAAATTGTTATTGACAAAACACTTCATAGAAGAATCATATTAGGAAAAATGCTGAAATATTCTAATACAGGTACATTTGAAACACAGTGGCTTTTAGCTTTTAGATAAGTAAAAATTGCAAAACATTTGAACTATAGATGTTGAATAAAATTTATCTAAAAGGGAAAGTTTGTAATAGCAATAGTGCACCTTTGATATTTCTTGCTAGAATCACATGGTACCTGGCAAAATTCTCATGTGTGAAGTCAATAATTAAGCACATTTTTATGTTTTAGATTTTATCTTAAAGAGGAAAAAAATAAAACAAAATTTCAAAACAAGATAATAGTAAACAATAGTTAATACATTGAGTATTGTTAATTTTAAATTACTTGCTCAAAGTACAAGATATAGGCATTTAGTTTTCCAAACATTATTAGCACAAACCTTTCCTTTCAATAAACTAAAAAAACTAGTAGTGTAATTATTCTATTTATTTTTTCTCCTCTTTTCTCCTTTCTGTCATTGCAGTTTATTCTTCCTTCTGAACAGTTTCTTCACATTTCACAATATCTTTTATACATTCTAGATCTTATTTATTCGTGTGTGTGTGTGTGTGTGTGTGTGTGCGCGCATGTGTGTGTGTGTGTGTGTGTGTGTGTGTGTGTTTTAGGGAAGGGCCTACAGCGTGTTCAGGGTCTCACTACTAGATTGTACTGTTTACAGCATCCCAAGAGCTGGGATTACAGGTATGCACCACCAGGCACAGCATTAACTGCTGTTTTAGCATGCCCCGGGGGCAGGGCCTGCACAGCATGCTGGAGATTGAACCCCTGGCCCTTGTGCCTGCTTGCAGGTGCTTTAATCCACTGAGCTATTTGGCCAGCCCAAGATCTTATTTCTTCTTATAGCTTCTCATACCAGTGAGACAACATGGTTCAGATTTATTTCACTTATGAGTTATGGCCTCAAGTTGCATCCATTTAACTGTAAAAGTCGTTTCTCCTTCTGTATGAATGAGTAATGCTTGATTGAATTAAAAAGATCGCATTTTTTATCCTTTCCTCAGTTTATGGGCACTTGAGTTGTTTTCGTGATTAGTTGTCACACTTTGTGCTGCCACATCCGTGACAGCACATGCATCGCTGTGGACTAAGACTTTAATTCTTCTGGGCAGATACCATGAAGAGCAGCTCAGTCAAATAGGACCTTCAATCGGAGTTCTTAAGGAATCTCTACACTGATTTGCACAGTGACTGCATTAGTCTAATCTACAGTGGAGAAGCATTCTTTTTTAGAAAAACCTCTCCAGCATTTGTCACTGGTTGATTTCCTGATAACAGCCATTCTTGCTGGGCTGAGATGGAATCTCAGTAGTGTTTCCAGTTGCATGTATAGAATGATGAACATTTTTCATGTTTTATTTGCTGTTTGTATTTCTTTATCCAAGAAATGTGTGTCCATTTCAGATGCCCATTTTTGGATTGAGTTTTAAAATTTGGTAGTTCTGGTTTTTTGTTTTTGGGTTGGTTGTTTGTTTTTGGTTTTGGCTTTGGTTTTCATTTTTTGAGTTTTTTATATGCTCTCTAAAGTGAAGAACAGCTACCAAACAGGTGGTTTTTTTTTTTTTGTTTTTTGTTTTTTTTCCACATTGGGGATTGTCTCCTCATTTTGTGTTTTCTCTTGCTGTGCAAAAGCTTTTTTTAATTTTTGTATTTTAGGGAAAGGTCTACAGGGTGTTCAGAGTCTCCCTACTAGACTTGTAGTAATGTCCCTGTTTACAGCCTTGCAAGAGCTGGGAATACAGGTGAATTGCTGTCTCAGCATGCCCCGGGGGGGGGCGGGGCTGGCATGGCAAGCCCTGGGATCAAACCCCAGCCCCTGTGCCTGCTTGCAGGCACTTTAATCCACTGAGCTATTTGGCCAGCCCAAAGGCTTTTTAACAAGATGAGATACCAGTTTTTTATTCTTTGTGAAAGTTCCTGTGAGATTGGGGTTTTATTCATAAAGTCTTTGCCTTCACCAATGTCATCAATTGTTTTAACTATTCTATTTTCCAGCAGATTTAATGTTTCTGTTTTAATATTTAGATCTTTGATTCAGTTTAATTTAGTGCCTGGTGAAAGATATGGGTGCAATTTTAATCTTCAGCATATGTACAGCCAGTTTTTACAGTACCATTTATTAAAGAGGCTATCTTTCTTAGAGTGAATGTGTTTGGCACCTTCATGAAAGATAAGGTTGCTGAGTATATCTGGAGTTGTGATGTGTGTGTGTGTGTGTGTGTGCGCACACGCGCACGCATGTGCGTTTGCCCAAACCACATTGTTTTTAATCACAGTAGCTTTATACTATAATTTCACATAGGGCACTGCGATGTCCCCTACCTTGCCTTTGTTGCACAAAACTGTCTTTGTTATTCTAGGTCTCTTCTGATTGCAAGTGAACTTTAGGGTTTTCTTCTAATTCTATATAAGATATGCTGTTGGAATTTTGATTGGAATTGCATTAAATCTCTATAATACTTTTGGAAGTATGGCCATTGTCACTATATTGATTCTTCCTACTCAAGAGTGAGGGATATTCTCTTTTACCTCTTTTTATAGAGTACTGTAATTTTTATTATAGATGTCTTTTACATCCCTCATTAGATCAATTCCTAAGTATTTCAAATTTTTGGATGCTATTGTGAAAAGTGTTGTTTCTCTAAATTCTCTTCCAGTGAGTTTTATAATTTGAATATAGGAAGGCTCTTGATTTGAGGTGCTGACATTTTATCCAATATGCTACTGAATTTGCTTACTAAATCTAACAGTCTCTTAGTGGAGTTTTTGGGGTCTTCCATGTAGAGTATCATGTCATTCATAAATGATAATTTAACTCTTTCCTTTACTATCCTTATTAATTTTATTTATTTTTCTTGTTTAATTGCTCTGGTTAAAATTTCCAGGTTTATATTGAATAAGAGTGGAGACTCACCATCCTCGTCTTGTTCCTTATTTTAGAGTGAAAGCTTTCAATTTTTGTCCATTTAGTATGATGTTGGCTATTGGTTTGCCATAGGTGGCTTATATCAGATTGAGATAAAGAGCACCTATTCTAATTTTCTGTAAGGTTTCTTATCATGAATGGGTGCTGGACTTCATCAAAAGATTTTTCTGCACCTATTGAAGTGACTATATGCTTTTGGTCCTCAACTCAGTTGGTACAGTGTTACATTCATTGATTTATGTATGTTGGACCCTTCCTATATCTCTAGGTTGACTCCAACTTGGTCATGTTGTACAACATATCCTTTATGACTTGCTGCTTTCTGTTTGAAAGTACTTTATTGAAGGGTTTTTTTTTCATCTATTTTCATAGGGAGATTGG
Source organism: Octodon degus (assembly GCF_000260255.1). Lineage (NCBI taxonomy): Eukaryota > Metazoa > Chordata > Mammalia > Rodentia > Octodontidae > Octodon > Octodon degus. The sequence continues at coordinate 64,170 of NW_004525017.1, forward strand.
TCTGTAGTTCTCTTTCTTATTTGGGTCTTCTCCTGTTTTGATATCTGGGTAATGCTTGCTTCCAAAAAGGAATTTAGGAGTATTGTTTCCTCTTCAATTTCATTACAGTTTGAGAAGTATTGGTGTCAAGTCTTCTCTAAATTTCTTGGAGAATTCAGCAGTAATCCATCAGGGCCTGGAATTTTCTTTGTTGATAAAATCTTAATTATATCTTTGATTTCATTGATTGACATTGGTTTATTTAGATTTTTATCTTCTTGATTCAGTTTTGGTAATTAATAGGTATCTAGAACTTTTCCCATTTCTTCTGCCTTTTTCACTTTGTTAGAATACAAGTTCTCAAAGTAGGTTTACATGATCTTCTGGATTTCTGCGAGGGTATTGTCATTTCACCCTTTTAATTCCTTTTTTATTTTATTTTGTAGAGGGGGTACCATGAATCAAACTCAGGACCTAGCACTTGCCTGCCAGGCACTGTGCCCCAATGAACATCCCTGACCCTTTTCATTCCTAACTGTGTGGATTTGAATCTTTTCTTTTTTCTTTTTTGTAAAGGATGGATAAGGGTTTGTTGATTCTATTTAATCTTTCAAAGAACCAACTCTTTGATTCTTTGATTCCTAAAATTGTTTTCTTAGTCTCTAATGCATTAATTTCTGCTCCAATCTTTATACTTTCTTCCTTCATACAAGCCTTGTGTTTGGCCTGCTCACTTTCCCTAGAAGTTTTCTGTCTATTTCCCACCCACTTCCAGGGCTGCAATTGCACTTATAGGAGCTCACAGTTTTCCTTCAGCTCACTGGGCTGACTGTACTCATTTTGATCTCTGTTCATTTTAGGTTCTTTCAATCACTATGTATTCAGTTCTAGTGAAGTTTGGATCAAAGGCACTGTGAATTTTACCTTCTCTCATATTTTGTATTCCTATTAGTATTATGTTTTTGGTTGACATTGAGTTACTTAGAAACACTTTGGTCCTTTGGGATGTGGTTGTGAAGCTGATCTGGTCTGGGTGAGGGCAGTGCTGCTCTCGGTGCTGGACCCCTGCAGCTTCAAGAGCATGCTGGCTCCCTGGCAGGACTGAGCCCGCTGAAGTTCTGGGCTCTGATGCTCCGAAAGCACTGTTCGTCAGCCCCTGTGAGCTCCAGGGGTCTCCTCCGATGTTCACACTGTCTTTCCCACACCAAAGAATGTTCTCTTGTATGCTCTGCTGTGAGGCGTAGTAGGGCATTAGCATAAGGAATACACTGCGAAAAAGGCTACTCCCACAGAACCCTGAGGTGGGCTGGAGGAGGAACCTCTGCAGACGCTGGAGCCTTCCTTTGCTAAGTCCTCTCCTCTCCAGTGCGCTGGCCTTTGAGCTCAAGCAGCTGTTCCTCTCTGGACTCTCCCTCTTCTGTCTGGGTCTGCTGACCTCATCTAAATTCCCCCCCCCCCCCGTGACAGTCTGGAACCTTCCCCAGCAATGACCTGAGGGAAGAATGGGTCTCATAGTGAGGAAATTATCCTGTTCCTTGGTGTCTTCTCAATGTCTTAAAGGCTTTGTCCTTAATTTTTTAGCAATTTCAATGAAAGAGGGACTCTGTCCTCTCTTCCTTCTCCTCCACTTGAAATACAAGTCTTAGAAGGATTGAAGTTTTATTATTATTTATTTATTTATTTGCAGAACTGGAGTTTGAACTTGGGCCCTTGTGCTTTTCAGGCAAGCACTTATTCTACTAAGCTATCTCCCCAGCTCCAAGAAAAAATTTTGGTCTATTATAAAACAACTATTTTATGAAAATTATAAGAATACTTACTGTGTGAAGGTCAGCAAAAGTATAATTTTCAAGGAAAATATAAACAATTCAATGTATTTTTCATGTACACAATTTTAGATTTTTAGTAAGAAAAAATTTTAAAACTAATGTCTTTTGTCATTCTACATTCTGTATAACTTGTGACATCAGCTAATAACATAATTCTGAATCCATGTGGAATATCTATATATTTTCATGCCTAAAACTATAAACCTTTGGGCTGCAGAAATAGTTCCATAGTTGAAGTGCCTGCATAGCAAGCACAGGAACCTGAGTTCAATCCCCATACCACATGCTGCAAGCTCTGGAACCTTGGGCATGCCATGCTGTCTCTGAAACCCTGTGTCACCGGTGGTGCACACCTATACTCCTAGTGCTGGGGAGGCTGAGATAGGTGAATCACTGCGACTGAACCTGTATCAAATAAATAAAATACTGACACAACAGAATTTCTAATAATAATAAATTAAGATAATGATGGTAGAAAGAAATTCAATTATGGTTTAAAGTAAATATTTTAATAATATTAGCAATCTCTACACACACTAACAAAATGAATATGTGAAACGTATTTACAATAGAGATCTGTTAGTATAGAAATGACTTTGGAGTTGTGCTCAGTGATGCTTCCAGCATCTACAGTTCCATGCTTTAGAATTCATCAGGTGAAAAATCTGCTATCTGAGGAAGCTAATTCAGGGTTATGCAAGCAAATGCTATATTCAATAAATGGCATTCAGGTTGCCTAGATGAACGCACTAAGCCTGAAGTCCAGACACAAAAGAATTCCGGTTTCGCGTTTGCTGCCTATTAGAACAGCATGAGCTTTTCAACCCATGGCAGTTTAGATCCCATAATAATGCCACGCTGAAATACCGACTCAAGTGCAATAAGGTAGACTCATGCTGAGTAGCTTGGAATTATTAAATAAACTCAGAATTTACATGCCAACATCTCATTTTAAAATATTTATCTCTGTGCTAAAATAGACAAGTTGAAAAATACAGAATTTTAACACAATTCTAATCAATGAAATTTCAAATATATTTCCAAATTGACCAATACCAACCAAGATGCATCCAGGTAATACACATTTAGTTGCTCCATATGTTTCCTTTATATAAGTTCCTAAAAATATTGTCTCTAATTGTGGGGGGTGATAGAACGCTCCTGTTATATTTTCCCTTATTTGGGCAAGAAGTGCTGCAGCACCAATCCCCACTTGCCTCGACATCTTCCTGTGGTCCTGGACCTCCACTACCAATCCACAACTAGTCCCACCCAACTACTTCCACTATACGGCTATTTAGACCCTGTTCACTTCCTCAATAAACGAGACTTGATCAGAAAGCCTGTCTTGTCTCTGTCTCTCATGTCTCTTGCCCTGTCTTGTTCATCCCATTCCTCCTCCAGGTCATTACCCCACATCTCGACTCGCAGGCCGAGTCAAGTGGTACCCAGTGTGGGGCCTGGCACGGAGGATTTAACGAAGGAGCTGTTCGAGAGCCCGGGTATGAAGCAGATAGTGAAAGTAAATTCTGAGGCCAACGCCACGTGAGTGCCTACTGCGCCGCTCGAGCCACGGTGAGTGAATGGCAGCCCCCTTCCCCTTTCCGGCATGGGTCAGTCATTAAGTAAGCATGAGCTCTTTGTGGAAAGCCTCAGTAAGGCACTCAAGACATGAGAGATTAAGGTAAAGGAAAAGGAATTATTACAGTATTTTAAGTTTATTCATGAGGTTTGCCCATGGTTCCCATTGGAGGGCATGATCAATTCTAAAAGATAAAAACGAGTGGGTGATGCATTACAGGATTTTTGTAGCGTTTTTGGCCCTAAAAAAGTCCCAATCACAGCATTTTCATTAAGGTAAAGGAAAAGGAATTATTACAATATTTTAAGTTTATTCATAAGGTCTGCCCATGGTTTCCGTTGGAGGGCACGATCAATTCTAAAAGATAAAAATGAGTAGGTGATGCATTACAAGATTATTATAGAGTTTTTGGTCCTGAAAAGGTCCCAATCATAGCATTTTCATACTGGGGCTTGATTGATGAGATTCTTACACAGCGACATAGAGACCCTTTGGTCAGGGAAATGATTACCCACGGAGAAGCTGTCCTGCGTAACTCCATTAGGCCCACTCCAGCCCCTTCTCAGGCTGGTTTGGACGTCTCCTCTCTCCATGGTGAGGAGGCAAATGAAGTGTTAACTAAACCCCAAGATAACGAGCAGCTGCCACCTTCCCCTAATGAGCAGCTGCCGCCTCCCCCTTCTGAGCTTTTGCCACCTCCTCCGCCCAAGGCTCCTCTCCTGACCCATTATAAATCTTTGTATCCCAACCTTACTACTTTACAAGAAGTCAATTGGGGAGACTTAGCCAAAGAGGCTTCCAAAAACCGTTCTGACCCCGTTGCAACACCAGTTGCTACAAACCCACCTCCTGATAATAATGAAACTTTCCAAATTTGTTCCTAAATTTTCCAATGTGCTTTTGGACCTGGAAACTCGACTGTTTGAGAGGCTTACATTACATTTACAATCTTTGCAGGCTGATCAGACACGTGGCACCCCTAAGATGGCACCTGGGCTCAGTGGGCTCTTGCCTAAAATGGCGCCTGAACACAATAGGCCCCTGCCCAAAATGGCATTTCCGGTTTCAGAAGTGATGGGCCCCGGTCAAATGAATTGGAGTATGTTCCCTGTGTGAGGCTCAACCCGAAAGGAGGAATAAAGGAAAAGAAAGATCAAATAAATCTACAGTAATTACTAAAGCCAGTGGGGAGACTGGCTGTAGACACCTTTGGCACTTACTGGTTGGAAAAGACAGTCAGAAAAAAAAAAAAAAAAAAAAAAAAAAAAAGGTATGTTAAGAAGGAAGGAACAGGCAGTTTAAGAGTAGCAAGATGCCAGAATAGAGGAAGATCCAGACGATTAACAGATGATGGTGACAGAAGACATAGTAGTAAAGGATAAAAGGAATCTGAAGGAGGGTAGGTCCAGGAAGAGCAGACTTTTATGGAGAAAAGAGGCACAAATCTGATGAAGTGGCACCAACTAGATAGTTAAGAAAAGAATGGCTATAGAGAAGAGGTGGGGAGTAATCTATAGGCCTAGACAACAAAGAGGAACAGACAGTAAGTAGAAAGATGGTGAGTAGAATGTGACTATGGGGTGATGCAGCACAGCAATGGCAGTCACCTAGGACAGGGTGGCATGAGGCACCAGGGGGGACAGAGAGCAGAGGAGAAGCAGGGGAGGAGGAAGAAAAGGAGCAACAACAGGGGAGCGGGGAGCAGGGTGCAGGTGGCAGCAGAATGCCCAGGCCTGCTTCCAAGGCCGCAAAAAGAGGGCAGTCCAATTCATTCCCTTATTAGTGGGGCTGGGAGTCACAGCGGCCATGGGGACAGGTTCAGTAGGGTTGAGGGTAGCAGCACATTCTTATACTAAATTATCTAACCAGCTGATTGATGATGTTCGAGCATTATCTGGTACTATCCAATATATCCAAGACCAGATAGATTTGCTAGCAGAAGTGGTCTTGCAAAATAGAAGAGGCTTGGACCTTCTGACAGCAGAGCATGGGAGAATATGTCTTGCTTTACAGGAAAGGTGTTGTTTTTATGTTAATTAATCAGGCATAGTTTGAGACAAAATCCAGGAGCTTCAGGATCAACTACTCAAGTGGAGACAACAGCTTGTGGATGACCCCTTCTCCTCGCTATGGGGAGGATTGTTCACCTATCTTGTGCCCCTGCTGGGATCCCTCTTCTCACTCCTACTGTTGCTCATAATAGGACCTTGTATTTTTCTAAAGCTTACAGCATTCATCAGCTCATGTTTAGATGCCTTTGCTGCAAAGCCCATCCAAATACATTGTCATCAGCAGGAAATGGCAGATCAACAAGAGTACTGTGAGAGGGTTCCCTCAAATGGACCCTATCATAATGTGGCCTAATCTGATGTGGGCCCCGTGGTGAGATGGACAAGTAGTCAATGACGGGTAACTAGGACCCACATGCAGTGCCACCGACCACCTAAGACAGGAACAGGGCCTACTGCCACCCAGTGATCCCAAGACGGGTAAGGTCTGGTCAATCTCATGTGCAGGAGTCCTTGACTTAAGCCAGGCATTGTCCCCACAGGGCACTGTCAATTTCCGCTTGATGTATTTAATAAAAAGGGGGGATATGTGGGGGGCAATAGAACGCTCCTGTTATAGTTTCCCTTATTTGGGCAAGAAGTGCTGCAGCACCAATCCCTGCTTGCCTTGACATCTTCCTGTGGTCCTGGACCTCCACTACCAATCCACAACTAGTCCCACCCAACTGCTTCCACTATACAGCTATTTAGACCCTGCTCACTTCCTCAATAAATGAGACTTGATCAGAAAGCCTGTCTTGTCTCTGTCTCTCGTGTCTCTTGCCCTGTCTTGTTCATCTCCGTTCCTTCTCCAGGTCATTACCCCACGTCTCTCGCGGGCCGAGTCGTCTAATTAGATGTTTTACTGTTCCTAAATAATTAATTTCAGCTTATTCAACCATAGTGCTGCATTACTGTATGTTAGTTCTTGCTATTCATTTCAAGGTATCGGCCAGTTTGCATTTTTCTCCAAATGCAAGCCCAGCAGCATTAACTAAGCTACATGAGGCACGCAAGGAGGTGCACACCAGAAACAGCATACAGGAATGAGAAGACCTTGCTAGCAAGTTGAGATTGGCAAGTATCATGAGCCAGAATAAAATAAATCAAGGAATGGGCAGAGTTCATGTGCTTTATATTTTATATTTTTAAACATAAATATTTATATTTTAAATATAAGTATTTTAGATATAAATTCATGTACTAAATATGTAATTCATTAAATACAATAACAGTGAACAATTTTTAATTTATACTTTGGATTATGAATATGTGTGTTTAATCTTTTCTATTTTGCTTCATTTTTAAGCCAAAATAAACTTGAAAGGTGGCCATTATGGTTTGTGTATGGGTTGAATGTCCCCAGTGGTTCATATGCTGGACACATAGCTCAGGTCAGCAGGGGGCAGGCAGTTCAGAATCAGAGCTGTTAGGTCACTAGTCCATGCCCCAGACAGCACTAACACAGACCTTGTGAGACCCAGTCACATGAGATCCCAGCTCTTGCATGTGCTTCCCCCATAATATGATGTAACCAGGGAGCTCTCCCAAAATCCAGATTGATTAATAAACACTGGTTTATTATGGAAAGAATTATTTCAAGCTTTTAGAACCCATGGAAAAAGGATTTTCATCTCAATGGACAGTTTTGTCATCTTGCCTCAGTTTGACTGGCATTATAAAAAACAAAACAAAAAAATGCTGGCAAAGATGTAGAGAAAAGGAACATTTCTTTTTTTTATTTTTTATTTTTTGTCTTCTAGCAGCTTTTATTTTTATATAGTCAAATCTTTCCTCTTTTTTGCTCCTGTATATTTTGTCAAACTTATAAAAGTCTTCTTCACTCCAGGATTAGGAACATTTCTACAGTACTGAAGAGACTATAAGTCAGTACAGCAATTGCTCATAATAGTATAGTGGTTCCTTGGAAAACTAAAGCTGGGAGTGCTGTGCAGTGTAGCTGTTCTACTCCTAGGTGTGCATCCAAAGGGAGTACACAAGTCAGACATAAAGCAGGATGAAATCCTGTCATTTGCATGAAGCTAGAAATATTTATTTCAAATGAAATCAGCCAAGTGCAGAAAGGTAAGTCCTGCATGTGTTCTGTCATAGGAGGAGGTCAAAAACCAAACCAAACCACTGAACTGTGGTCACTAGTGTGACTTGGCAGGGCACCAGTGAGCAGGAAAGAAAGTCAAATGTGATCAGCCCTTGCCACATGTGTGAATGGAAATACTGAGCAGAATCTCACTAGCATGGACAATTACAACTAGTGTGTGCTAAAAACAAAGGACATTCCACAGAAGAAAGAAGAGTGGGTGTAGAGGGAGTCCATGCATGCTTAGTGCTACATGGTCTTTTGAGATGTAGGTCTTAGTATGAAGGAGAAAGCTCAAATTGGGGGTAAAAGCTGACTTTGAATCACTTTACATCACTGGGTAGGGGCCAGAGAAAAAGCTCAGTGGCATAAGCGCCTGCTGGGCCAGCACAAGGTCCTGAGTTCGATCTCTGGTAAAAACCAAAACAAACCAAACAAAAAAACAATATCTGTCACTTGGTAACTGCATTCTACTGAACCCAAATTTATGGCAGAGAGAATGCAATAACAATCTCACAGATATGTTATTATTTACATGAAATTACGTAAGTGAAATATTGTGCCTTGTACCTGACAAAATAAGCACATAAATAGCAGTTACTGTTCTTTTCCTACTTTCTTGTAGTAGATTCAAACTATCTCTGAAATAGTTTCCTTTTTGTACAGCTTTCATGGAGACTAACCCTCTGTATACAAAACTTGTTTTTATTAAAATGTCATATTTTAAAATTCCTCACATATTGTATATCCTTGGAAAAAGACTACTTTTAAGAAATTGGCTTTGAATTTTTTATAAAAAATAGATCAAAGCAATTACAGTGTTCTCAGTTTCCTTGAGTGCAAGGCTGTCTATTGTGCATAATGTCTATTGCAACTGAAATGCTACTGTAACCTTGGTTCCTCCTTAGATGATTTTTCTCTTCTGAAACACTTTCAGCTTAAGGAAACCTACTGGTCATATAAAAAAGCCAAATCAGCGTATGTGCTTGAACACTCACATAAAGAAAATTGCAACGTAAAGTAAGGCGTGTGCTTGCACTGTTTACTTCTATGAACACCATTTCTAGCAAGTCTCATCTTTTGTAAAAAATTAATGCTATTAAAAAGTTCCTAAAATTTATTTTCCACAAAATTGCACTAAACAACTTTTGCTTTTAATGTACTTGTTATTAGCAAATAGTGGCCTTAATTGTTGGTATGATACTAGGTTATTCTGAACAAATCGAGGAGGAACTACTTTCTGCTCATGCGTGATAGTTGTACAAACTGTACATTCCAGATTATTTAATTCCTAAATCTAATAAAACACTTTGGAAACTGCTCTAATAGTACTCTGAGAGAAGTTGGCATTTAATAATACATGTCCACGTACTCTGAATTACACATGGATTTGCATTAATGGGTGAAAATATTTCAAGAAAGATAGAAAATAAGTGTCAGTAATATTTTTTCTCTGGTTTCACTTAAAATCTGTGAGCATTACATTCTAGATATTTATATTTGAAGTGACTTGAGCCCATTGCTGAATTCTAACACAAACCTGAAATATAAGTCATAAAGTGCAAACCCTAAGTTAGTGGTGACTCTATTTTGAAGTCTGTCTCTGAATATAAGTTCTGGAATGACCGTTGTCTGCCTAGGGTGAGACACGCCAATACCAATTAGCAGGAAAGTACCTTATGGTACTCCAGCTCACTGGAACTTGGCTTTGGCTACTTACATAACAATCAATTTTCCAAATTCTCTTTTAAGTTCCGCAGAACTTTGCAGCAGTGCCTTAAACATGCTGTACAAATTTCATGCAGCTTGTTACAGTTTTCTCTCAAAGTCAAAATTCAAGGAAACTACGTTATGTGAATGGCTAGGTTTTAACCAATGTATTCTAATGTAGCTGGTACCTTGCCAAGTCTCAGGACCTCGCATGTAGCAAAATGTGAGAGTTAATAATGTCAGAGGTTAGTATTTTAAAGGAGTCCTTTCAGTCTTTCTTTTTCTGTTTGCCACAGAAAAACATCTGTCAGATTTTCTTTAGTTTATTGGGCTCCTTATGAAAACAGATGATATTTAATTTATAATGTTTGCTTCATTCTTAGTCTATAAATATTAATAACTTCCCATGCTTGCCTTCTAGGACACAGCATAATAGCAACAAGAAATTGTGAAACACGATTTCTAGCTTTTATTTGTTACAGTAGCATTTTGGAAAAAAGTACTTCCTAATTTCCCAACACACATGGACATATTCCTTAGAAATTTGTTTCCAAGGGCCTAGAAAAATGTGCCAATTTCTTTGCAACAGATGAGACCCTCCTCGCTTGTTGGTTCATTATTCAATTTCTTTATTTTGCTCTACGCAAAAGAAAGACTCATTTATTTAAAAGAAAGCATTGGGCTGGCCAGATAGCTCAGCAGAATAAAGTGTCTGCTTAGGCAGAACACAGTGGTTGGGTTCCATCGCTGATGTGCTGGTCCCACCCCTGGGGCTCGCTGAGCCAGGGATTGAGACTGGGCATGGTGGCACGTGCCTGTAATCCCAGCACTTGGGAGGCTGAAAATAGCAGAATCACTCCAAGTCCAGTTTACATAAAGAGACCCTGTAGAACCTGTCCTAAATAATAATAATAATAATAATAATAATAATAATAATAATAATAATTAATAATAGAAAAGAAAGCATTCACAGGATTGGAGAAATAGCTCAGCAGACTAAATGCCTGCTTAGGCAAGCTCAGGGGCCTGGGTTCCCCCAGGCCACCACAAGCTGTGCCAGCCCTGCCCCTGGGCCCACTGAGCCACTGGCATGGTGGCACATGCCTGTAACACAGAGTTGGAGAGGCTGAAAGCAGGAAGATCCCTAAAAACCCTAGCTGTGTAGTGAGACCCCATACCAAATAGAGAGAGAAAAAAGACAGAAAGAGAGAGAGAGAAAGCACAATGGATTTAAAACTACTAGGGTTTTGCTAAAGCACTATTACTGATTATTAGTAACCATATCAACTGCTTTGGTTATTGTCTAAAATCTATTTATTCATAGGAATATTGATTTTATTATATATTTATATCCCTAACTGTGCACTGCATCTCTAGTGGGTTTCTTTTGCTTGTTACTTAATTTTTAGCTTCCATTCAGTACTCATCATCATCCTTTGCAGATGTATTTTCAGATCCTTCATTAGATGACCCGGGCCCGCGGGATCCTGAATAGACCTAGAGTGCAGGCCTGCCTAGTGAGTGAGACAACCCAGGTCTGCCAGATCCTGAATAGACCCAGATGCCAGGTGAGTGAGTGAGGCGACTAAGGGCAGTGGGATCCTGAATAGACTCAGAGCGCAGGCCCGGGGAGTGAGTGAGACAACCCGGGGCCCAGCGGGATCCTTAATAGACCCGGAGCACAGGCCCGGAGAGTGAGTGAGATGACCCGAGGCCCGCGGATCCTTATTCAACCCAGAGTGCAGGCCCAGCATGGAACCCTTCAGCAGAACTCCCTGCAAAGAGGCTAGAGACAAGACCCACCCAGTTGATTCGGGAGCAGAACATCTTGCCAGAATGACACAAAGGGTTCAACTCTAACGCCTGCAGCAGAAAGAAGTGGAGCACAGCAGGCAGATTCAAACAACATCCACCTGGAGGAATCTGAACTTCATAGATCCGGACCTGGTGCTAAGGTAATAACTCTATCTAATCTCTACACCAAACATCAGAAGACAGTGGTATACAAAATGACAAAGAGAAGGAACAAAATGCAGTCTCAGGCCCCGAGTCGACCCAGTACAAATGCAGAAGACACTAGCACTTAGGAAACTGGAAATCACACACCAGATATCTTGGAAATAATAGCATTGACAATAAAGAATCGACTGCAGAAAGGTATAGAAGAAATCAGATCAGAAATAATTTCGGAACTACAAAATGTAGTGGTAACTATAATCAAAGAAGTACTAAGTGTTTCTAAAGAATACACTGATAAAAAAATAGAGGAGAATGTAAAAATGATGGAACCCCTGAATAAACAATTTAGGAAAGAAATAGAACCTAAGAAACAGGTTCAAAGTGATATACAGGAAATTAAAACCTCAATCAGAAGCTGGCAAAACCATTTGCGTGAAAGTGAAAATAGACTTTCTGACCTGAAAGACACCATTGCAGCTAGTGAAAAAGTAAGAAAAGATCTCTTTAAAACAACTAGGATGCAGGAAAAA
>NW_004525017.1:77589-85678 GCF_000260255.1 Octodon degus
TTTTTATTGTTATATTCAGTTATGTTTGTAAATAATTCATTTTCAATTGACAATCTATTACAAAATTTAAAAATGAAAAAAAAATTGACATGGAGAAAAAAAAAAAGAAAAAGAAAAATTCAGATCCTTCATCAGAATTTAGAGCCTTATTTTGGAATTATTTTCAGGCCCAAGATCACTTTCTCTGTACACTCTTTTAAGTGCACCAAATTCTTTGGATGAAAGAATACTTAGACTTCTGACATGTCTTAGAGACTTGGACCACCTACCATCCCTTCTGGAATGCTCTAGAAAATTTAAGTGCTCCTGTGGACACCTCTGCATTTTAAATGGAATTTTGGATAAACTAGGGAAACAGTGACTATTACTTTGCACCTCTTACCTTTGACTGAATTGTTTATTCATATAAAATATTTGATTTCAACCAACAATGTCTTGGCCCAGATTTTCTAGGAAGCCTAAGTGGGATGAATAGCATACATACCAAAGGGATGCAGCCCATGCATTCACTGGGGTTTGCTACAGTTGTTGCTTGTTCTTTGATTTCTCTGTTTCATACTCTCCTTAGAGAGAGTATGAAACATTCATTATTTTAAAATATAAAATCCTAAAAATATGCCACGTGATAGGCTGGGGACACAGCTCAGTGATAGCTTTTGCCTTGGATGCACAAAGCCTTGGCTTCCATCCCCACCACCATGAAAAAAAAATTCTAAACCATGTGATATTTTGAAACATGTGCATCATTATCATTTAGTTCAGGTTAAACTTATCTGTTTGCTCAAAACTTTATTATTTCTTCCCTGTATGAAAGAATTACACTGATAAAGTGTCAAGAAGACAGTGATAGAAAACAGAGAAGATTAGAAAATGAGAGAAGATTAGAAAAATGATGGAAACCTTCAATAAGCAATATAGGACAGAAGTAGATCACATGAAGCAGAGTCAAAGAGATATAGAGAAACTTAAAATCTCAATCACGAGCTTGCAAAACCGTTTGAGTTAAAGTGAAGATTAAGCTTCTGATCTTGAAGACACCTTTGCAGACAGAGAAAATCTAAGAAAAGATCTCTTAAAAACAACCAGGATGAAGGAAAAATAATTCATCACCTGCAAGATGATGCAAAGATGCACCTCATGAGACTAATGGGCATCAATGAGAAATAAGGAGTCAATAGAAATTATATAAAATGAATATGGGCAGAAGTAATAGCACAAAATTCCCAAATGTGGGGAAAAAAATCTAACATTCAGTAACTGAAGCATGCAGACTTCCAAATAACATCAATCCAATTAAAAACACAACAAGACATATAATAGTCAAGATGCCAGAAATCCAGCACAAGAACAATATACTGAAAGTCACAAGAGAAAAGACAGAGATCACATTTGAAGTAAAACCCATCTGAATAATGGCAGACTTCTCTTCACAAACCATGAAGGCAAGAAGAGCATGGAGCAGAGTACTTCAAGTCCTCAATGAAAACAAATTCCAGCACAGAGTACTAAAACCTACAAAACTCTCTTTCAAGTTTGATGAAGAAGTGAAATAACTCCATCGCAAAGAAAAACTGAAAATTTCATGATGCAAAGCCAACCCTACACAGACTAAAGAAGACATTCTAGACAGGGATCAAAATGATCAGAACTCCATGAATGAGAACAGAAGGAACCCATGAAATATGATGAAAAATTAAAACACAGGAGAAAAAAACAATAAACAACAAAAGATAAATAACATGTTAATCATAAGTCAACGCATCTCAATTATAACCACCAATGGAAATGGACTCAATTCACCATTTAAGAGAGAGTGGCAGATTTGATTAAGAAACAAAAATTCAACAATATGCTGTATACAAGAAACACATTTAACTCATAAAAAACTGATAAGTTGAAAGTTAAATAAAAGAAACCACTAGATGCCCCACCACCTCAGAAAAAAGCACAGGTAGCAATCATGTGCTCAGACAGTCTCAACTTCAAACCAAGAATGATCAAACAAAATAAGGAAGGCCACTATATACAGGTTAGGGGAAAAATTCAAGAGGAAGAGGTAACACTCATAGACATGTACACACCAAATATGTGAGAACCCAATTATATAAGACAAACCTTAATGGTCATGAAAAATCTAATATCCAATACCATTATCTTAATAGGAGACCTTAACACCCCATTATCCCAAAAAGATAAGTGAAGTTGACAAAAAATTAGCAAAGAAGTAGAAGAACTGAACCAGATCTTGGAAAAAATGGATTTAATGGACATATTCAGAGTGTTCCACCTAACCACAGATGAACACACATTTATTTTAGCTGAATATGGATTATTTCCTGAAGTAGACCACATTCAAGTTCATAAGTCATGCTTCAGTATATGCAAGAAAACAGAAATTATCCCATGCATATTATTCGAACATAGTCCAACAAAACTGGAAAAAAATGAGAAAAGAAACCAGGAAAACCCTATAAACACATGGAAATTAAACAACACACTACTCAGGAATGAATAGATCACAAAGAAAACTAAACAAGAAGCTGAACAAAATCTACAATAAAGAATATTCTAGCACAACTTATCAGAATTGAAGGGATGCAATGAAAGCAGTTCTTAGAGGGAATTTTATACCTGTAAATTTACACATGAGGAAAACAGAATAGAGACAAAGAAAAACCCTAATGATGTACCACCAACATCAAGAAAAGGAAGAACAAACCAAAACCAAAGCCCAAAAATGAGAAGAAATCATGGAGATTATAGCACAAATTAATTCTATAGAGATGAATAAAACAATTCAAACATTTAATGAATAAAAAATCTATTTCTTTGACAGATTAAATAAAATTGATAATCCCCTAGTTAACCTCATCGAAAACAGGAAAGAAAAAATTCAAATAAAAGCAATAAGGAATGAATAGGATGTAATAACCACAGACACAGTGGAAATTCAGACGATCATCAATAGTTACTTTGAGAATCTTTATTCTTTTAGAATAGAACACAGAGAAGAAATGGACAGATTTCTGGAAAGGTGAAAATTACCAAAACTGAATCAGGAATATATAACAACTCTCAATAACCCAATAACAGGCAATGAAATGAAAAATGTAAGAAAAAGCCTACTGATAAAGAAAAGTCAAGGTCCTTATAGATTCACAGCTGAATTCTACAAGAAATGTAAAGAAGATATAATCCCTATATACCTCAAATTCTTCAATGAAATTGAAAAGAAAACATCTTCCCAAAATCATTCCTAGAGGCAAGTATTATACTGACACCCAAACCAGGGAATAACATAACTAAGAAAAACAACAACACACCAATGTCCCTCATGAACATAGATGCAAAAATCCTCAACTAAATGCTAGCAAATAGAATACAGAAAATCATCAAGAAGATCATACACCATGACCAGGTAGGATTCATCCCAGAGATGCAAGGATGGTTCAATATATATACATCCATAAATGTAATACACTATATCAATAGTCTAATTCAAAAACCACATGATCATCTCAATGGATGCAGAAAAGGCTTTTGACAAAGCCCAACAGTCATTCATGTTCAAAGTCCTAGAGAAAGTGGGAATAGAAGGCCTCTACTTCAATCTGATAAAAGCCATCTATGACAGCCCAAAGGCAAACATAATTCTAAATGGGAAAAACTGAAAAATTATACTGCAAGATCTTGTACATGACAAGGATATCCTTAATCACCACTCCTATTCAATATAGTTCTGAAAATATTAGCTAGAACCATTAGACATGAGAAAGCAATAAGGGGAATAAGAACAGGGAAACAAGAAGCAAAACTATCATTCTTTGCAGATGACATGATACATTACTTGGACCACCCAAAAATCTGCACCAAGAAGCTACTAGAATTAATACACAAATTCAGTAAGATAGCAGGATACAGAGTCAATACCCAAAAGTCAATAATATTCCTCTACACAGACAACAAACACACCAAGAAGGAAATTATAGAAATAATATCTTTTACAATACCACTGTGGAAAATGAAATACCTCAGAATTAATCTAACTAAAGAAGTCAAAGATCTATACAATGAAAATTACACTACTCAGAAAAAAGTGATTGTACAGGATTTCAGAAAATGGAAAGATAATTCCCTGATCCTGGATAGGAAGAACCAACAGTGTGAAGATGGCCATACTCCCAAAATTGTTATACATATTTAATGCAATCCCTATTAAAATACCACCAACATACCTCATAGACCTAGAGAAATCATTCCTAAAATTTATTTGGAACCAGAAAAGACCTAGAATAGCAAAGGTAATCATGGGCAACAAAGAAAAGGAAGGAAGCACTATAATTTCTCACTTGAAATTATGATACAAAGCTACTATAATAAAATCTGTATGATATTGGCAAAAAAGTAGACCTGAGGATCAGTGGGATAGATTAGAAGATGCAGAAGCATCTACAAACACACTCAGACAACTTATCTTCAAGAAAGGGGGCAAACATGCTTACTGGAAGAAAGATAGCCTCTTTAACAAACGGTGCTGCAAAAACTGACTCTCCACATGCAGAAAACTAAAACTTGACCCAGGTGTATCACCATACACCAAGCTAAAGTCAAAGGGGACTAAAGATCTAAACATTAAAAGGGAAACACAAAATTCCTGGAAGCATAAGTAGGAGGAACTCTTGAAGACATAAGGTTAGGTAAAGAGTTCATGAACAAAAATCAAATTGCCCAGGTAATACTTAAAAGAATTAAAAACTGGGACCTCTTCTTATTGAGAATTTTTTGCACATCAAAAGAAATTACCAACAAAGTGAAAAGATAGCCCACATATTGGGAAAAAAATTAACTATTAAGCACTCAGACAAAGGTCTGGTCTCTAGAATTTATAAAGAACTAAAAAACATTAGAGCCCCAAAATTTAAAGACCCAATCCAGAAATGGGTATCTGAGATGAACACACACTTCTCAGAGGACAAAATTAAAGAAGCGAATAAATATATCAAAAAATGCTCCATATCACTAGCAATCTGTGAAATGCAAAGTAAAACAACACTGAGATACTATCTCACACCAGAAAGAATGGCTATCACAAAGAAATCAACCAACAACAAATGTTGGAGAGGCTGTGGGGAAAAAGGAAACCTTCTCCACTGCTGGTTGGAACGTAGACAAGTGCAACTGTTATGGAAATCAGTGAGGAGACTCCTCAAAAACTAAGACTGGAAATCCAATTCAAACCACCTTACCCCCTACTGGGAATTTTCCCAGACAAATTGAAAATATCGTATCATAGTTATATATGTGCACCTATGTTTAATGAACCAGAATTTGTGATAGATAAGTCTTGCAGACAACCAAGATGCCCATCACCTGAACAATGGGTGAAAAAGATGTGGCATTTTTATACAATGGAGTATTACACTGCTACAAAGAATTATAACTCGAAGCCTTTATATTGAAGTGGATGCCACATGAAGATATACTCCTAAGTGAAATAAACCAGAGCCACATATGTAAATATCATATAGTTTCCCTAGTATAAGAACTCAAAAGAAGAAACAACTAGAAAGGTATAGCACAATTAAATGGAAAGAACTTAAAGATTAAAAAACAAAGAGAGGGCAAGGCGAAAAGTTAGGAAACATGACAGGGACAAAGTGATACATTTATATGCACAAGATGGTTAAGGCAATGATCCTGAGAAACTCTATCAGGTTTTTGAAACTAGCAGTTGGTTGGTAGGATTCTCACCCTGATTAACTACGTATCCTGATACCTGTGAACTAAGCAACTGCACTGAAGATAGCAATGTGTACTACTAGGGCCATGCTTGAAATGCCTGTCATTCTGGTCTTCTAATTATGTACTACTTGTCATGCCATACCAATTACTGCCATTCTGTCTCTCAAGTAAATGTTTGTTTAAATAAAAAGGGTAATACATGAAAACAAGAGACAAGAATAAAAATTGTCATAGGACTGTCTTACTACAATGCTGTATATGGTTAGATTTCTAAATTTCTGTGTTAAAATATGTAATTGTTTATTCCTATTTTAAAAATATTCTAATTTTTTCCCTCAAATTCTGTAGGGATTTGAAGTTTGATATATCAATACTTCATGAAAAATACCTATTACTTGTTATGTCTAACACGTTTGATATTCAGACAGATAAAGAGGTTAAGCTCATCTGCTAAATTATAGGGTAATAATATCATTAAGGTTTGCTTGTGGCATGTTATAAATTTAAATTTGTAGACCAAAAATTGGAGAAAAAGGAGGGCTGCAAGGAAAGCCAACATTTTGGCCATAACTTTTCAAGGTCAGTGAGGACTAAGTACATAGGAGAACCTCTACTGTAACATCCTGTAACTCAGTTGTGTCCCAAATTTACTGTTCATGGAGATTATGGGGCCAAAGAGGAAAGTGATTGATGACGTAGAATGTGCCTAAGGAGAGTCACATGGAGAGAAAAGATTCTCTCAAGCTTTCACAGAGACCAAATTCATCAAGCAATGGCTGTGACTCATCCACATGGCTGACACTGACAAAAGATTTGTAAACTATGGTACAGAGTTTCAGGATAAATTGTAGAAATATAGATTTCAGACAAAAGTCTGATGTCCCAAGAGAGCAGGCAACAACAGACAGAGCCTGAGGAGAGCTGCTGTCTGTTTGCAAATTCCTGGAAAGCTAGGATTCAAGGATGCAGGTAACAGCTTCTCCTGTAATGTACCTTGTCCTTTGATCCCTTGTTTGGGAAGTTATCAGCTAGCATTTGTGTGAGCCTAGTGTTAGGCAAATGGTGGAAATCAATAGAGATAGTAGTTTGTATTTACTTAGGTAATTATGCACATTCCTTAGTCTGCCTTTACCCCTCAATAAATGTGAGATGCTTCTGAGGCTCTGGGCTCACTTGGAGAGAGACTAGTCTCAGTGAGACCTCTGAAGCTACATTCATCAGGTCTTCTCATCATTTCTTTTGGCACTGACATGTAATGTACAACAGTAAATCCTGATGGGATTTGACTGACCTTGTCAGATGCAAAGTTTACATTTCTTGTTATATAGTCTTGCTTTATCTTGGTCTTAACAATCCAGCAGAAAAGTATAAAATGAGGAATAGAAAGTAAAGCCATATTAATATGCTGAGCTGTAAAAGTCTCAAGTCAACAACTTCTGACATTGTCAGTCCTACAGATAACTCACTATTATTATGGACTACTGAAGTGTATTGGATTATTTTGCTAAATTTAAACACCTACAATATTTAAATGGCAAGGGATTACCTATCTCTTACAAGACTAAATGAAAAAAGGAGCTATAAATGAAGGACCATTTTGTATCTATATATACTAATTAGTTAAGATAGATAAACAGCTACTTTATCTTAATTCAATGAGAAGAAAGATTTGTACTAATAGTTTTTGGACAGGGTATCATGTCTGCATCTTCTACTATGAATGAGCACTATGAAGACAACAATATGCAATATATTAATTATTTAAAATGTCCTACTATTGAAAAATAGAGTATAACTGACAGAAAAAAAGAGAACTTGCACTAACATCCTTTAACTCTGTGATGTCCCAAATTTTCTGTTCAAAGAGATTATGGAGCCACAGACAAAAGTGACCAATAATGCAGAATGTGCCTGAGGAGTCACCCAGAGAAAAAATATTTTCTCAGGCTTTCACAGAGAGCAATATGGTCAAGCAATCACTGGGAGTCATCCAGATGGACATTATCAAAAGACCTACATACAGCTTTACAGGGTTTCAGGGTAAATCCTGAGGGGATTTGACTGACCTTGCCAGATAGAAAAGTTGCTTTTTTATTATATAGGTCTTGTTTTATCTTGTTCTTAACCATCCAGCAGAAAAGTATAAACACGAAATACAAAATGTAAATGATATTAATATTCTAAGCTTTAAAAGGCTCAAATAGGCAACTTCTGACATTGCCAGTCCTGTAGCTAACCCACTACTATTATGGACTATTGGACTATATTGGATTATTTTGCTGAGTTCATGACCCTACAATATTTCTATGGCAATGGAATACCCATCCTTGAAAAACTAAACAAAAAA
>NW_004525017.1:85778-93433 GCF_000260255.1 Octodon degus
TAATATTTGAATGACAAAACTAAACCAAAAAAGGAGATACAAATGAACGACCATTTTGTATCTGTATATTCAAAATAGCTAGGATATACAGCTACTTTCTATTAGTTCAATAAGAAGACAGATTTGTACTAATATTTTTAGACAAGATATCATGTCTGCATCTTATACTATGAATAACTACTCTGAAGACAACAATATATAATGTATTAATCATTGTAACTGTCTTTCTAACTTGTTTTGAAACTGTCTCATTGCTATTTCTTTCTCAATAAAATTAATTTTAAAAAAAATTTAAAAAGAATTAAAAAAGAAAAGAAAAATCCAAGGTTAGTAACTTAAGATATAGCTATGAAACTTTATCCACATTGACTGGATTCACTGTAATGTTGAGGCTTCTAGTGGGGAATCTTAGACTAACTTTCGTGTGGAAAAAAATGATTCCCATTTGGTTTGGTAGAGCACAACTCTCAGCTCGTCTTTTCTGCCTGCATCACAGCACAGAGAACAGAGGTTAATTCATACTTTCTTCTGTTCCTTCACTGTTTTCTTTACATGTTGCTAGTTATTTTTTTGACCTATGAGTTGCAAATAACATATTTTATCTGAATAAATCCAATTGGCCAGGGATGGACACAGTGAGGTCACAGAGCTGCCCCACGCTATACTACTTGCTGCCGTCACCAGACTTGCACCCTCTGCACTGCCTGCAAACCTGACTGCTGGTCCAGGGGCACTGGGAGGGCACGTGAAGGGTCAAGGCCAGACAAAGAAGCCCTAGCTCCGTGCACCTTTCAGCAAAGGGGGCCACAGGGAGAAGGCTCTGTCCAAGAGCCCAGAGGCGGCTATGTTGAGAGACCACCTCTATCAGTGATTCATCTTGGGCTTCTCAGTGTCCAGAGATATGAGAAATAAATTTGTTATAAGCTACCCAGGTATAAGTAGTTTTGTACAATGCCAACTCTTATGTATTTACTAAAAGGGCACAATACATACCAATGTGACACTTATAATACATAAGGGTACAGCATAGTCATCCTTCCTCTAGCTTTTATGCAAGGCATACATTCTTATAAGACAATTTAATGCATTTGGGCTGTATCTGGAATAATGTATTTGAGGCATGAGTTAAAGCATAAATATAGACGAGCTGTGCTTTCAGGTCAGTTATTTTAAAAACTCATAAAAAGTTTTAAAACTTCTAGATATACTTATAAGTGAAATAAGCCAGACACACCTGTGTAAATATAGTACAGTTTCCCTAGTATACAAATTCAAGAGAAGAAATGCAAATAGAAAGGTATAATACAAGTAAAAGGAAAGCAGAAACTCGAGGACTAACTAATTAAGAGAAGGAAAGGAGAATAGCTAGGAAACATGACAATGTCAAGCCATATAGTTACATGTAGAAGATGGGCAAGGCAATGATCCTGAGAATCTTCAGAAGATTTTTGAATCTAGCAGTTAATTGGAAAGATTCTCATCCTGACTAACCATATACACTGACACCTGTGAACTAAGCTACTGCACTGCAGATGGTAATCTGTAATAGTAGGTTCATGCTTGGAGTGCCTGTCAATCTGGTCTTCTGAATACCGGCTGCTTGTCATGACATGCCAGTTGCTGACGTGCTGTCTCTCAGGTAGATCATTGTTCAAAAACAAGGGGGTGGTGAATAATGGCAGGAGATAGGAAAAGGAATATTGTGGGACTGTCCTGCTTCAAGGTGGTATATGTTTAGATTTTTGGACTTAAGTGTAAACATAAGAAGTATATAATTCTTTATGCCTATTTTTAAAATATATTCTAATTTTTAAATGTTTTTTCATCATATTCTATAGGGACTTAAAGTTCAACACATCAGTACTTGAAAAATGCATGCTCCATGTTATGCCCAAGATGTTTGATATGCAGACAGATAGTGAGTTTAAGTTTAACAGCCTAGGTTGTATGGTAGTAACAATAAGCTTGTCTTCTGGATGGTTAACAACCTAAGTTTGCAGACCAAAATTAGAGAAAAAGGAAGGCCACAAGGAAAGCCAACATTTTGGCCCTAGCCTTCCACGGTCAGTTAAGACTCAGGACATATGAGAACTTGTACTGTAATGTCATGTAACTCAGTAGTGTCCCAAATTTTCTGATCAAAAAGATTACGGGGCCGAAGAGGAAAGTGACTGATGATGTAGAGTGTGCCTAAGGAGAATCACATGGAGAGAAAGCATTCTCTTAGGCTGACACTGACAAAGGATTTACAATCTGAGTTATAGGATCTCAGGATAAATCCTGAGGGATTTCATTGACCTTATCAGATCCAAAAGCTACAATGCTTGTTGCATAAGTCTTGCTTTATTTTGGTCTTAACCATCCAGTAGAAAAGTATAAAAATGAAGTACGAAATATAAGAAGTAAAGTCATGCTGTTAAGTTGAGCTGTATGGGACTCAGGTCAACAATTTCTGACATTGCCAGTCAAGCGGAAGACCCAATACTATTATGGACTACTGGACTCTTTTAGAATATTTTGCTGAGTTAGCACACCTATAATATTCAAATAATGGAACGAAACATAAAAGGGGATACAGATAAATGTCCATTTTGTATCTGTGTATTCAAAATGGTTAGGATAGATATACAGTTACATTCTCTTAATGAATAGAGGGATTTGTTCTAATGGTGCTTGTAAATAGGATATCATGTCCACATCTTGTACAGCAATTAACCACTAGGAAGAATGTATGCAATGTGTTAATTATTGAAACTGGCCTACCAATTTGTTTTGAAACTGTCTCATTGCTATTTGTTTCTCAATAAAATTATGGGGAAAACTCAACTTCTAATATATAAGAGAAGAATAAATGCACAGAGGACATATGTGAAGATAACAACCACAACATAAGACAAGCATGGCCAAAGATACGAAAGAGGCAGAACTTGACAACCACACTGCTGATAAAGTTGTTACTAAACTGAGACAAGCAAAGAAACAGTTCAAAAGCTGATGGCTCCATGATTTTGACATTCTTTATCCTATAGACGCTGCCCTACATCAATGCTGGTTTAACTATCCAGAATGCTGAGTAGAGGACAATACCATAATTAAGATAATGCTTACATTTTGTAAGATGAGATATATAAAACGACATCAATAGAACAAAAATAATTGGCCTCTGGCTCAAAAGAAACATGTACACACATGCACGCACACACACATACACACACACACACACACACACTAATAGAGTAAAGAGCAGTAGCTGACAAAGATTTTAGTATTTTAGAGAAATAAAATTAAAAATTATGATTGTATAGGTGAAAGCAGTTACCTGTCCATAAAACATGCCAAATAATTAAATGGAGAAGGGTAGAATAATTTGGTAGAGAGCACACAAAGATCAAAATGTCAGCTTAGATGCTTTGCTTTAGAGTAACTCAAGTTCACACACACTCAGTGCTAAGTTAGGTTTGAGCAAAGGAAAATACATCTGTACAAAACACTAAATGTATTCCTTATTATATCAAAATACAACAGATTGCTCTTTTATTTCCTGCACACCTAAGAAGAATAGTGTCTGTCAATAATACTGTTTGTAGGGTGCTTTAGGGAAGTAGACGTAAAAGGACTTAGTCTCGGGATAAGTGAGGACATATGACATATTTTTTAAGAAACTTATTAATAACACCAATCATTAGAGTATGTGGTAATGTAACCAGAGGAAAGGTGAGGGGAGTGGAAGAGATTGTTGTATACTGAGTGAAAGCAATTTAATTTATTCTTACTATATTGTAGGGTTCCACACAGAAACCAGGGGCAGGCAATGAGCAGATCAGATGGTGTGGAGCGAGTCTTATATCTGGACTAAAAGTGTGCAGTGGATTTAATGGGGATTCCATGAGTTTCCCGTTAAGGGAAATGGTACAAAATGTGGGCTTCATTAAGAACACGAGCCATCAGGTAGCCACGTTTGTCATGGGAAATGAGTAAACCCAAAGCCTGCTTTCCCTGTTACAGTAATCCAGATGGCAAGAATAAGGACGCACAGCAAGATCATGACCGGTAGAAACAATAAGAACACGGTTGATTCTTAAACAATAGGATTTAAAATTATAGAATGTATTCTGTATTTAGCAAGCTTGTTATGAATAAATCAGTACTACTTTCTGGGCAAGAAGGACCTAGTGCAGCACTGACACATGCTCACTGTGTCCAAATGTTAATGAGAGTTCAGATCTAGGTGAAAAGGGACAAACAGAGATTTGTTAGCACAGAATGTGCAATGTAGCACTGGTGCAGTCTTGCACCCTATGACATCCTGTTAAGCAGATGTCTTTTAAAGGCTTGCTTCACTTAAAATTACATTATAATTTCTTAATAACTTTGTGTAAGACTGAACTAAGAAAAAAGAAAATTGTTGTCTATGGAAAAGGCATCCATGCACGAGAGACAGAGATTTCTATTTCATTTATGTATTCTCTGTTAGCACTGTAATTACATGGAAGAGAAACAGGCTCATCAGTAAGAATTTTTCAGGGCCTGCCATGTGAGCCCCATCCCTGAGGCACACTGAGACAGCAATTGAGACTGGGCGTGGTGGCACACACCCTGGAATTGTGCTACCACGTTGAACATAAGAAAATGCCTTTTATGGTAGGTCCCAAACTGAAGTTACCAGGTGTATTTGATTCTTCTTGAAAATACTAAGAAAATTAATTTAAATATCCCTTATTAAAGTATTCTTAGGACTCTGAAAGACCAAAAACATAGTTCATGATGCATAAGCAAGACTGACTTGTGTATTATGCTCTTGACTCCTGGAACCAACCCCAGATGAGAATCTGTGCTCATGCTGAAGTTCTGCCCCATCCAGATGCAGAGCTACTTAAAGCCCTTGTAGCTATGAGCTGATCAGAGGCATGGAATAAGATTTACAGTTTCCTTAGCACTCTTCCTGGAGAAAACATTAAATAAATAATATAAACATAAATGATACACATAGGGTATAAGTTATGGTCCATCAGCTGACATAAACAATATAAAAGAGGCTGCTTACAAGTTGTCCTGACACATTAATTCTAATATGTGCCCCCCAACACCCCCCAAAACAATAGAAACAACTATTGTTTTCACATTAGTAAATACAATGTCTTTCTTCCAACTGACTGCTGGATGTTCCAGACCCACTTTCCCACACACACCCACTGCACTCAATGAAGCTGTGAAACATCTCAAAGTCCCTCTGCTTCTCTGCATCACCAGTGACTCAGCACGTCAAACCCATTGTGCATACAAGTTATAGGATTCTCCTTCATGACCTTCTCTTATACCCTACTGATCAATTCTAGAGAGGAGCTGTGATTTGCTTCTTAATAGCAAGATGTGGAAAGTGGAATGGGCAGACATGGAGCCATAATTGATGTCTTTCTAGAATACTTTCTTCTTTCTGACCCTGTTGACCATGACCTGTTCTGTGAAGAGTCCTTGTGGAAAGATACCAAAGAGATTTTCTGGCCAAGAGCCAGAAGGGAGCAAAGACCCCTGGAGCTTACCTCAAGACCATGGGAATTTCTGTCAACCTACAAATGAGCTGTATGTGGTCCTTTCAGCTAAGGTTTCCTGTGAGATTCCAGCCATGGTTGACAGCTCATAGGTGATTCTAGTCTATCTTTTCACCCATAGAATCTGATATATATTAATGCGTTCATTGTACATGTCTGGGTTGGTGGTATTTTATTACTAGAAATAAACATAGTTATATCACTCTCAAATGAACTACTACTCTTAATAGATCTCTTAAGTCATCACCTCAACACAGTCACTACTTAGCCACAGTATGTTCAACCCAAACTTACTCATGCCACTTACTCTCTCCAAATAACTTTGTCTCTCTCTCCAAGCATTATACTACTGACAGCCCTTCCCTGAATAACATCATACTGATTCTAGGAAATTTCTCTTTTCCTAGTAAGACCTTAAAATTTGCTTATACACTCGTACCTGCTCTTCAATCTCATCATTCTCCCTAGGCGATGCTTTTCGAGGTGCTTAATTAGCCCTTCAGTCAAAGTCAGGAAATCAACTGGCAAAGTGTATCACACCTTTTTATTGCTTAGTGAAAGTTTTATGTCATGACCATTCTAATCACAAAGGTATAACCACAACAAAAACTGTGATTTTGTTGTATTTTAATAGTCAAATGCAGCTGTGGTGTCTGTGATGTTATCCCTGGCACTATAACAGCTTCATTCTATAAAATATTTTGGCCACAAGTGTAACAGAAAAAGTAGCATGTCTTATTTATAAACAACATAATTAAGGGAGATTATTAATGCATAGAAGAATAAAGTATTTCAAAATATTGGAGAATTGTTGTCAATAAAAATTTTCCTTGGTTTCATGTGAAATGAGCTATTTTCATTAACATTATAAACAACATTTGTATTATATGTATAACTGTAGAAGACTGTAGGGGAAATTAAATACCTATGAGGAAAACACTTAGTCTTGGGTCCATTAGTGAGTAAATGCTTAACATATTTCAAAGAATATGTTAAAACTATAATTCATTCACTGCTAAGAGCTCCTCTTTGGTAGCATGAGGTGAGTGAGATCACCAAGGACAGTGACATTCGATGGCCCGAGGGTAGGCATCTCCTCTGTGTCTGTGCCATCCTGACTTTGGTCTCTGAGCAGTCCTGTAGCTAGGCCAGAGGCACTGGATGACTGTCCCATCACCTCCCAGCCACCCCTATGTGCCTGAAGGGAAACCTCAGCGCATGTGTGAGGTCTCTGCTGCAGGAAAGGTGGAAGGCTGTTCATCACTGAAGTCACGAAGACCTCTCCATGATCAGCCTTGCTTTGAAGTGACTTTCAAATTATACATCAGGCCTAGTGAGAGAACACTGGGATAATCAGATTTTTCCCCTCAGTAGACACCAAAATTCCTCAGTGTAGGATCCAAAACAAGCAGTTGTTTATCGGGTAATTTGAAGGTGCGGTTAAATTTGACACCTGAGGAATATCCAAACCTAGGGGAGCTATGGAATAGATGAAGAAGCTCTTCTTCCAAATATATAAAAATTACAACTCCATCCAAAGGGAAATTTCCACATTTAAAATTTATTCCTATCAAGATAACTAATTTTCCCTCAAAACAGACATGACCATTTCAGCGTCTACAGTGCTTATTATAAATATCTTTACTTTGTTCATGAAGAGTTCAGCTTTGAAGTGGGAAGAATGTGTATTGATATGATATAGATACTTTAGAGTATGTCATTATTAAAAAATGAAGTATGTGTACTGAAACATATTTCAGTAAAAAAGGGAAATATCACATCAATAATTTATAATTCATACATAAAAAATCATTCTACTTATAAACTTTAAAAGCAATCATGAGGATAATTAACCCAAAGAAAACCTATACTTAAAATAGTTTAAATGGAGACCCAGTCCTAGCCCAGGTCCAGTGAGAGTGTGGAGAGCTACCTGCTAACTGTGCCGGCGAGACCAGGCCTAGCCAAGGCGCACCGTGGGACGGAACCTCTCCCACCCCATCGGGCCACCCCCCAGCACTCCGCAGTACCTCCCCCACCCCACCCACCCAGTAGGAATTTCTGCCGAGTTCCGGGAACCCCCAGACCAAGTCCTAGCCCAGGTCC
>NW_004525017.1:94657-95163 GCF_000260255.1 Octodon degus
CTAGAGAAAAGAAGCAGATCACATACAAAGGAAAACCCATCAGAATTATGGATGACTTCTCTTCACAAACCATGCAGGGAAGAAGAGCATGGAGCAGAGAACTTCAGGTTCTCACTGAAAAGAAATTCCAGCCCACAGTACTATACCCTGCAACACTCTGATTCAAGTTTGATGGAGAATTGAAATACTTCCATGACAAAGAACAGCTAAAAAATTTCGCAATGACACAGCAACATTACATAGGCTACTGAAAGATGTTCTAGAGAAGGACCAAAATGATCAGAATTCCAAGAATGAGATCGGAAGCAACCAACTAAAAAGGGTGAGCAATTAAACACAGGAGAAAAAGGAGTAAATGACAACAGGTAAGTAACATGGCAACCATGAGTCCATACATCTCAAATCTAACCATCAATCTCAAGGGACTCAATTCACCAATTAAGAGAAATAGACTGGGACAGTGGGTTAGGAAACAAAATCCAACAATATGCTGTATACAAGAAACA
>NW_004525017.1:102948-138495 GCF_000260255.1 Octodon degus
ATAAATATAAAAATGTAAAAAAAAGAATGTGTCTTTGTGCTATAAAATTTTTCTTAAAACAGTTTATCTCTCCTGTCATGTCCTATTTTGTCTGTGTGACTCATGCAAAAACTTCAATGTGTCTCAATTTCTTTAATATTTTCTTTGTCTCTGTTTCTGTGTCTGTGTCTCTCTGTCTCTATTTCTGTTCCTCTGTCTTTCTCCTCATCCCACCAGGCAAAAATAGAAAAGTATTTGAGTTATATTTGAATACAATGGCATTATGGAAGTATAGAACATTTAGAAAGTACACTATATATTTTGATAATGTCTAAATTAATTATGTAGTATCTAATTCAGTGTTACACTATAGCTAATGTATTATGTACTAAGATTTTAAGACTTTAAAATTCAAAGGAACATTACATAGGTCTAACAAGTAGCTCATGAATATTTCTAATAAATCAGTGAGTGAGGAAAATGATATATTCTTTTTTTAAATTTTCTTTATTATGAAAATGGATCATGGTAGAATTTAAAGGGACATAATTATAGTACATATAAATGAATACAGGAATACTATACTTTTATATCATGTATGCTAACTTAAATATTGTTAATATATAATTTAAATCTAAAACTGCTTGAAGGTGGCAATCTGTTGAGGAAATATGTGCATTTTCCTAACAGGAAATATGACCAGCAGCATACAACACCGTTCACCTGTGTTTATCAATAAAACTTTGAAAAAAAAGAAACATTTTTCTAATGCTTTCATAATGAAGTTTGAAATATTGACTAACAAATATGTTCTATAAGGTGCAGATGTACTTTGACTTTTATATTCTATACTATCCTACCTTAACTTTAAGCTGCTATTACATTTTATAACACATTCATATTCAAAATTACCAAACTAAGAATATGTATAAAGAAATAATTAGGAGCACACACTTCATATCCATCTGTTATCAAACTTTGTTTCTTTCCCTATAAGTTTTTCTACACTAGGTCACACTATATTTTGGGCATTCTAGATTATTTTATTTATATTGCAGGTACTTTTTCACTATCTACTATGAAATGTTAAACACCTATTTATTTTATTCTCCAAGTCGTCTGCATAGAAATTTGATAGGAATAAAAAGGTGCTCAAGAGATGACACCATTCACTGTAGAGTACACATTCTATGATGATATTTCATCAGCTTTTATCAACTTTATCTCCCAGATCCTTGGTCATTTCCAGAGGACCACAGCAACACTTCCAAGAAACAATACATGCTTCCTTTGATATCTAACAATGACATAAAAAATATTTGTAGTGTGTTTACTGTGACAATAAGAAGTCTGAGGAATTCTTGGCTCTGAAGTAGAGCACAAGAAATAAAAAGTAGCCTAGACACATAGGAATCATAACTAAAACCTGCAGTTTTAGGAAGAAACAACTTACAAGACTTAGCCAAAGTCATCGAGGATAACACTGATGTCAAACCAATTCCTGGGCTGTTTACACTCTCCTATTAGGTTTATCACTCAAAGGTCATAAATTATCCCATGTAAGAAAGAAAACAGCAGTATGCTTAAATGATCAATCAATCAATCAATCAATCAGTCAACCAGCCAATGATCATAGGATAGACTGGTACCCTTTAGAGTGTAGTAAAATTCAGTGGGTACTTTCTTGCCTGGCCTTTTATTCCCTCAGGAAAAGTATAAGTGTTCACAGTTTCAAACTGTAATGTACATCACTTTTTTGAGTGCCTGCAATTTGTTCTTGAGTGCACCATAGAAATCAAATCTCAGTCTAAGAAACCCTTCCCATTCCCCTATTAGACTCAGACTGAAGACTATTTCCCTATGATGCAAATCAGTGAACCTGAGTAAGGGTGGGATAAATTCCTTACTTCAATTATTTTAGAAATCTCCCAGACCCAGCCTGGCAACAGCCCCATTAACTTCTAAATTTAAATCTCTGGTAGAGAATGTAAAAGACTCTCGTTTCCTCTATCTTTTCTTTCACGCATTCCAAAAGCGATTTTTCTATTTACTCAAGATTACAAGGGCTGGCCAGATAGCTCAGTGGATTAAAGCACCTACTTAGGCAGATGCAGGTACCTTGGTTTCATCCCTGGTGTGCTGTACAGGCCCTGCCCCCAGAGCAAGCTGAGACAGAGATTGAAACTAGGTGTGGTGGCTCACACCTGTGACCTCAGCACTTGGGAGGCTGAAAACAGGAGGACCACTATGAGTCTGATCTGTGTAGTGAGACCCTGTAGACCCTGTACTAAATACATTAAAAAAAGATTACAGTATTTGTAAACTGCTTTTGTTTGACCTGAATTGGACTTAAAAGGCCCAACTGTTAAAGGTCTGGTACCCAATCTAAGACACAATGGAAGGGGTTAGAATCTTCAGGAGTGGGCTGGCAGGAAGTCTCAGGTGACCAAGGGCTACCCTGGAAGGGGTTACAGATGCCCAGTGTGTTCTCCTCCCTCTCTAGGTTTCTGTGAGGAAAGGAGCATCTCAAGCCACAGGATCTTACCTCGTGACAAGGCCCAAATCAGCAGAGCTTGCTACCAATGAAGTGCTCAAGGTCTATGCTGAAGTAAACCTCTCCTCCTTAAAGGTGACCACTAGGGTGTTAGGTCAAGCAATGGAAAACCAAGACACAAACCCAGAATTCCACAAACTTTAATTTGCTGTTGCATCTCATTATAAAATTTTAAAAAACATTTTAATGTTCTTCAATCCATCTCATATTACTATAAGAAAGTAATATCATCCATGATTGGAAGCTCAATAAAATTTCTATTAAAATAACTGCTTTGATTGTGCAGCAATTAACCACTAAGAAGAATATATGCAGTGTGTTATTTGTTGAATCTGTACTTCCAATTTGATTTGAAATTGTCTCATTGTTATCTGTTTATCAATAAAATTTTGGAAAAAAAAAATAACTGCTTTGAGGTCCAGAGAGACAGCTCAGTGTAATAAGCGTTTCCCTGGCAAGTGTAAGGGCCTGAGTTCAATCCCTGGTTCCTCAAAAATAAATAAATAAATAACGGCTTTGAGTCAGTTTTAAAAATAGAATGTATTTATCTTTAAAAACTTACAGGGAAAATTTGTACTATAATTACCCCACATATTATTATTGTATATATTTGCCACAAATTTCAATTATTGAAATGAATTTATTTTCAAATAAAATAACTGCAGAAATACAAATGATGGGGCTTGCCTCTTAGCTCAGTTGTTTAAGTGGTTGCTTCAAAAAAGCAGTCAGCCTCAGGTTGTTGTGGTTCGATCCCCACAACTCCAGCCAGCCAAACATGCCCTGAAGGCATTCGGAGCCAGCCAAAAAAAGAAAAAAAGAAATATAAATGACTCAAAATTTTATTGAAATAATGAGAACTTTACAGTATATAGGTGAATCTAATTTTGAATACAGGTGTATTTTAAATATCTACCAAGTATGTATTTCTAGTTGCTGGGTTGTCGATGTAAGACTGTATTTTTCTTTTAATACTCAAAATTAAATATACATTAAAATTATCTGATCAGAGAGTAATTTATGAATACTTACACACATTAAAATACTTATCATCATTCTAATGGCGTTTGTAAATAGGATCTCAAGTCCACATCTTGTACAGCAATTAACCACTAAGAGGAATATATGCAGTGTGTTGGTTATTGAAACTGTACCTCTGATTTGATTTGAAACTGTCTCATTGCTATCTGTTTATCAATAAAATAAAATAAAAAATACTTATCATCATTCACATACATGTCTGTATTTTACATACACCTAGTAATCCGACTGATGTGTAGTTGTTCACATAGAGCAGGCGTGTTTTAGTGTGCATTCCCAGAGATGTGGCATGTGTTGCACAGTGACTTTTCTTGACCACTTAGCACAACCATAGAGTTATCATATTTTATTTAAACTAATTTCTTTAGCAAGATTTTTTGTGATTTTCTCCAAAAACCACGATGATGTTCTCCAAGGTTCCCACGGATTCTTTTGCCTAAGTAATGAGATCACATGGCTGCTTCTGCATACTCACAGGACATGAGGGTGTGAGGGTAAGAAAGGACCTGTGACAAGCACACCCTCAGTGCTGCACTTACTGAACAACACACTGTGCCATAAACACCTAATAAGTATTTGTTTAAAGAATAAATGTAGAAAGAATAACATGTAGGCTAAATACATTATAAAATTTTATATTTGAGAGATTTTATGACTACTTCAACTATGCGCATATCATGTTTAAATTTTACTTCCTAGAATGAAATAAAATGATGAAGAATAGAGGCTAATTTTCCCAACCCTGACTCCAAAGCTTTCTAAAAGGTAGCTTTCTACAACTCTAAGCTGAAGGTCCAAGCTCTCAAGGAAGGACAAGGCCCACTGCTGAATGTAGAACAGCACCTCTGCTGGAGGAAGGGCCGCACCTCTCATCTGGCTAAGTATCAAGGGGGTGAACTGCCAAGGCTTCATAAAACCTAAGTTTTGTCCAGTCCAGCTTCTTAATTTTTTTCAGACTTAGAAACTGAATCTTATAAAGTAAAAGATCTTAATCTATATCAGTATGAAATTTCAAACTAAAGGTACAAAGAGAATAATACAAATTATAGTTCAAGAGAACAAACTATTGAACTCAAGAAACACTAATGAAGAAACAAAGAAAATTGATAGATAAAAAATATCTCCAATCCCAGAGAAGTCAAAACACAGTCTTTGGTTCTTAAACAGAACTGAATAGATAATAGGACCTAGAAGAAGAAGAAAAGCTTAGTCTCATGTAGTAATTAACAAAATTTGTTTGTATAGCATGTAGATGACCCAAAACTGAGGGTTAAAATGAAAAAGTCACAGATAGTTAAGAGTACAAAAACATCTCTGCTGTCTTCATGTTAATGGAAAAATTGAAAATATAAGATGATCATTAAGAAAAGTAACCTGACACCAGTTAAAACAATAAGGAAAAAAACAATATATACAAAAACTATGGTAACTAGGAGTAGGTACTTCTCAGAGAAATGCTAAAATCTCAGTGACAAAAATGCTATACAAGGCAAAGTTTTAAAATCAGTCATCAGTTGAAATTGTCACATCACAATTTGTATTTAAAGCTAGTTGGAACCCACTAAAATAGAAAGATGTTCCAGGAAAATGAATTTCTTCAGTGCATAGAGTCTAGAAATTAAGTGAATTAAAACTATGAGGAAATTTTTGAAAATTTATTTAAACACACAATCCAACACTTTGCAAAGAAGTCATTTCTTAGATATTTTAATGTTTTCCCCCCTTTGGTGATTTATTTTAAATTAAGAAATCTAAAACACTAAGTCAATTTAATTTAAACTTGCACTAGAACTAATTCTAATAATGAAACAATCTTTTAAAGCAGTCTTTGAATCATTAGAGGATTTTCAGATAATTTCTTGTGAATGCAAACAAGATAATCACAGACGTGCATATATCAAGTATCCCTTTCTTCAAACACTAGCGGTCATGCATATTCAACAGAATGCAAATACTGACTTTTCTGATAGCAAGATGAGCAGATTGAAAAACTGTCTGAAAGGAAACTATAATCATTTTGTGGAATGTGGCAATGACCTTCATGCCCCCGCTGCCAAGCATGTGTTCCACTTTGAATTCTGATTCCCCTTTGCTCTAAACAGTTGCCATAACTTAAAAAAATAAAACAATCATCTTGAAAACTGTAGTCTTTGTCTGTAAAATAAAGCCTGAAAATAAATAAGCAGACCTGTATCTCATGTTTCATAATGTTTCTCAGGAGATTCTATACAAGAAATCTTCAGGACTTCTCAAAAAGACAAACTCACACATGGAACACTTCCTCTTTTAAACTAAGCTGAGAGGAGAACAGGAAAGGTCACCAGTTGTCCTCCAAGTCAATATACTTCAGAAATATAACACATAGTGTATGTTCAATTATTTAATATTTAAAGGACAAAATATCCTAGTTCCTTTCAGTCAAGATATAGTTAAAATGTTACCTCTTTTCCATTTTCTGAACACACACACACACACACACACACACACACAAATTGATGCGTTGCTGTGGGATGGAAGCCTGTTAAAGAGCTGTCAGACTGTAAATTAACTTTTATTCATGTCTCTTCACAGCTTCAAAACTAAATGGTATTCTGCAAATTATCAAATACATTAGGTAGAGTGAGAAAAGCCAGCTCAGTCTGAAAAGGTGATGTACTGTATGCTCTGTAGAAGTGTAAGACGGAGAACAGACTGTGTTTGTAGTGGTGGGTGGAGAAGGTTCACTTGGAAAGGACAGGCAGCAGGGAGCACACTGAGTGAGTACCTGACGGGGGAGATTAGAAGGTGTTTAACAAGCCTTAAAGCTCAGAGTCGAAAAGGAAATTTAATGTGTGTGTATGTGCATATGTGTAGTAACAGTTAATAATATCTCTTGATTCTTTGGTTGCAATTGTCTCAGGATACTATTAGTGCAATTATTTCTCAATAAAGTTGCTTGTAAATTTGTAGTAAATTAACTTAAATATATAGAAACCTTCAGGAAGCTATTTCTAGCCCTGTAAATTAAGTTCAAATTCAGAAATTCAAAACAGCAAGTGAAATCCATGTCCTTCCTAATCTAGTGATCCTTTGAACCAGAATGCTAGGTCCTTATTCAGTCATCTGTGCTTTGGAGATCAGCCATGGTGGCCAGACCTGAGCGGCTTCTGTGTGGCCTTCCCCACATTCTGACCATGAAATGCATGGGAAAGATATTAAATACTACGGAATTACCGCTAATAAATGACTTGCAGGCATGTCCTCATGAGTCTTATCTATACATAAGCATGTAAATAAATATAAGGAAGGCCTCCACACTACTCCCTCATTAAGAACCATTCACCAAAGGCACACTAGGTGGCCAACAGTGCTCCAGTCAGATCTCCATCTCAGGCAAAACAGGCATCAGTGCCGGAGCTGTCAGTGAGCAGGATAGTCACTAAGATCATGCTGGGGGCTGAGGGGACCTTCAGGAAGAGAAAGCAGTCGAGAGACAGAAAGCCCCAGCAGAATGAAAGCCTTTAATTATAAATAAGAAAGAAAGGGTAGACTTCACAGAGAAGATGGCCATCATGGTTTAAACTCAAGGAATATGAAGGAATAAATCAACAGGGAACTAAGATTTTTAGGGAGAACTAGCAAGAACAAGAACCAAGAAAATGAAGTCAGCACAGCAGAGAGCCTGCAGGCCCATTTATTAAGCACATTTGAGCTAGTCACGCTATGGGATCAGCATAGGTGCCCATTAGTGAGTGAATGGATGAGGCAAATGAAATCTATGCTCACAATTTCTGAGCATATTTAGACATACAGAAGAGGGAAGTGCTGTCATTGCAACAGAGTGGATAAAATAGACATGATATTGAGCAGTGTAAGTTAGACACAGACGAGTGCCACATGCTCTACCTCATGTTTAGAAGCTAAAAGAAAAAGTCAACTTGAAGGTAGAGTAGTGCCAAATATTGAAAGTGCAGATGGGTGCAAAGTGAAGTTGGATTTGGTCAGCGCAAGCTATGCATGTATATGGACATACCACAGTAGCAAGCTATATGTACACACAGACTTATCACAGTAGCAGGGTAAACCCATCAATGCATTGAAGCAATACCTATAAAGAAAAGTATTTCTTAAGACACAATGAAAAGTTTACTTTCACGATACATCACTTATGTGAAACAATTGTGAGAAGGCATTTGAATTGTTTCTACCCAAGAGGCAGGGAGATGTTGTGGTAGGGCAACTGTCCTATGAGGGTAGACACAGAAGGCAGGGAGCCTGGCATCTCAACGCTCATTTTGAGGACTTTGGTCATCACGAGGGGCCAAGGGAAGAGTACTGTGGATGTGGGAAGAACAGCGAGCTCCACACTGGGGGAGTGACTGAGGGAGCACAGGAAACAAAGCCAGGTAATCTAGGCAGAGATGACAGTGGCCGCACAGAAGCTGCCAGGTAGAATAGCCAATGGCACACATGTCTACTAAAGTAATGAGATTTCCCAGGTGGAGAAGAGAAAGTACCCAGTCAAAGTTGACACAAGCACTGACTGACAGACACCTGGAAGACAGAAAGGCTCTCAGCTCAAGAAGTGCCTTGGTGTTTCAAGGGACCTACAACATTTGTGTATGAATTGCCTTTTGTTTTAATAAAACATGATGCTTCATTTGGTTTTTAGTGGTTGGTCACTCCAGATGTTCAAATATTAAATACATTTTTTTAAAAACAAATTATTTGTGCATAGCTAGTCACCTTTCAATAATTCAGTAATATGACTGTGTCAGAAATGCCATGATGTAAATAAGCTCTTTCCCGACACCACCTGCTAGTTAGTGTATTCATTAAAAATTGCTAGGTTCATAAATTAAGTTTATTATTGATCAACAATGTGAGCAACTAAAAAAGAAATTTATAAAGTATCTGAAATATTCATGAGGGAAAATAGATGGGAAATATCAGGAAAGAGTATTTAACTGAACATTCTTGTTCTCTTTGTTCTTCTACTCTTGGCCAGCTTGCAGCACTAGCACGAACTTCTCAAAGGGAGTGGGAGACAGTGCGCCTTCTGCACTTCAAATGCACATTGACAAACACTGAGCTTTTAAACCTTATGCAGGAACTGTCCAACAAACTTTGGAGGCTTACAAAGAGCGCTTAAAGAGCCTGGCTTGAGGAAAAGGCCTGAGTGTAATGTCTGGGCTGACTGTGGACGGGAGAAGCTGAAATAAAAAATCATAACAGCAATTTACTTGTATCTGATTTTCAGCTTTAGTCAATGTCTCTTTGCCTGTGTGTATTGTTGCTTCCCTAGGATTATATCATTGACTTAAAATGTAAATAATTTCACAGGAACATTAGAGATTACCAAAAGAGGTCTACTCTGATACAACAAAAGTCTTCGGAAGAGAATTTAATACTCACCCAGTAAACAGTTGTGATGATTACATCAATACTGTGTGCCCTCACACTCACACAGACACAGCTGTCCTTCTGCCGCACTAAGAAAAGTGAGAAGTGCTGAGTTGGCCCAGCACCACCCACAGGGAGCAAGGGGTCCGAACTTGCAGCTGGCTCCTGTGCGCCAACCTCTGGCCTCCCCTGCAGCGGTACAGGGTTTGATCCTCAGAAAAAACCCTCAGTACATAGATGAAAACAGTTCTTATCTGCTTGGAGCAGCTGCACTGAGCTTCTTCATTTCTCAGCATGTAGGAAGGCAGTAATTAGGATCCTGCAGCAGTACTGTCCTAGGGAAGCCACTGTATCACATAAAGGAGGATGCAAGGCACTACAGAGCTAGCTAATAAGTAATTAATATTTGATTCCTAACTATGCCTGCAAACAAGTGGACAGCTTCCCAAAGTATCTGCTGGTACCACACAATGAGTACTTTTTACACTGGGATTTCTATTCCCTTTAGTACCTAAGAAAAACACACTACTCTAGGAGCTTGGCCAAGGGTCTCCCCAGGAGCTGCAGCACTCTTCTGGGTACTCTTCCAAAAGAGCCTTCCTCTGAGCAATGCTCACCTCATGAGGATCTATATTACTGACTCTGTACAAGCAAGGCAGAGACAGACTGGAGTTCATTTCACAAAAGAACTACTGGCTAAACCCAAGGAAAGAGAGAGAGAAGTCATGTATTGGGAAATAGTGGCTTTTGCTAACGGATTCTATGAGAAAAAAATTGCATGAATTAGCTACTACACCCTTCATTCTATAGCACAGAACTGGACACAAAGATATGAAGTGCATTGCCCAAGTCAGTAAAACTTGCACACCCAAACACAGCATGCTGACTTTGAGCTCCCAGGCCCTAATATGCATGGCTGCATGCACCATAAGCAAAGGTTGCCTCCTGCTTATTTTCTGGGTAGGGGTGGAGCTGAGGGGTAGAACCCAGTTGTGGGAGGCCATTAACTGGTATCCATTTTATAATAGTGTCAGCCGTCTTCTTAAGTTTCTATTCCCCTGCTGAGTTAAGTTTATGGTCCTTCTCACCCCGCCTATTTCCCATAAGTCTCCTGCTATGCCTCGGAGGCGGGACTTCCTGTCACAGCCCGGTTGCCTACTTACTTGCGCCTTTTTACCCGCCGACGTCATTTCACTCTGCCTCCACTATATATACCCAGCACCTCCCCTGAATAAACGAGACTTGATCAGAATCCTGTCTTGTCTTCATTTCTCACGTTTCCTGTCCTTTGTGCCTTCTTCAATTCCCCGCTCCTCACCCAGGTGACCTTCGTTGACTGACCTGCTGGCTCGGGACAAGCCAGCAGGGACACCTGGTATGGGACACCTGGTATGGAGGATACAGTGATGGAACCATCCGAGAGAGCCAGCAAGAGAAAGCTGGTAAAAGAGAGAGTAAAAGAGGCAAAAGAGGATAAAAGAGGCCTGCGCTGCAGTTGTCTGCTGCTACGTCTGAACCTCGGTAAGCGGACGGCACCCCTTTCCCCTTTCCCTTTGACAATGGTACAGGCATTAAGTGAACATGAGATATTTGTAGAAAGTTCGAGCAGAGCATTAAAGGCACGAGGAGTAAAGATTAAAATTAAGGATTATTATGAGACTTTTGGAACTAAAAAGGCCCCAGTGATAAAGGGAAGTAAAACTCCAGACCTGATCTAAATAGGAGTTCATGTTCTCTAAAGCCAAAGAATAAATTTTAGGAAAAAAAGGAGGTTGAGAGTGGAATATTTTATTGGGAAAGAAAGCTTCTGTTTCAGAGAGGACAGAAGGGGGACCCAAGCGGGTTGCCCAGGAAGCTGTCTTTTTCATTTGTTTTTATAGAGCAAAACCATGCGGAGTTAAGGTAGAGAGGAAGAGGTGGCAGCGCCATCCCTGGCTGCGCAAGGCAACGGCTTTGGGGCAGGAGGAGGGGCCGTGCCAGACACGTGAGAGGAAGAGGTCTTGCTTAGGTAGATATGGGGCGGGACAAAACTATGGTCAACCAATGGGATTGCAAGCAGCATTGCTCAGGTAAAGTTGATTACGGTCCAGGGCCAAATGAGGGCTGGGCTGGTGAGTCACTTAGGTCTTTTTAGGTGATGGATACCGATTTAGAATATCAATCCCAGGTGCTACTCTTTTAGCATTTGTTTGGCCTTTAGGTCTTTTAGGTCTGGCTCACAGCAGGAGCATCCCTCCCTCTCCCAGTTGCAAGATAACTTGTCTTTTGTGCTGTCTCCTTCAAAGGCCTTGCCCTGTCTGACTGCCTATTAATATTTCTATCTAATTTGGCTACCTATAACACGGCCTTTTCCTACTGGAATTTAATTGATGAAATTTTATCCCAGAGACACTGTGACCTGGTTGTTGCTAATGTGGAAAAAAAAAAAAGTGAAACTATACTACAAGGACAAAAAGGTAAAACTCATCTTAAAGGACAAAGCACCCCCTAAGGGTGTGTGCCCTCCTGTAAGGGAACAGAATCTTGAAATCAAAACCAGGAAGCCAGATTTATGTTGAGAATAAAGAGCAAGGAGCCCAGAAAGAAGATTTAAAATGTGCGCTTGGCCAGAAAGAAAGAACCAAGAAAGCTGTGGACTGCAAAGATGGAGCTAAGAGGATCTCCATTGCCGGGAAGGTACCTGAGAATGGAAGGGATGGCCTAAGGGCATCACAGGAGGAGGTAGGTCTCCACCCTTTACAGCCTCAGAACTGCAAAGATCAGGGACTTTGCCTTGAGGGGAAAGCCACAAGACCCCTGTTCCAGAATTGCAGCGGTGGTTGCCCAATATGGACCCACAGCTCCATACACCACAGCCATTTTAGAAACTGGCTGACAATTAGCTTACTCCCGAGGACTGGGAGGCATTAGCCAGAGCCACCCTCTCTGGGGAGGATAATCTCCTATGGAATTCTTCCTGTATTCAAGGAAGCTTCCACAATGATAGCTTCACTGTTGATGTAGGATTTGTTACCTTTACCAGCTACAATCAAATACTTAACTACAGTAGCCCTATTTGCCAAAAAAAAGGGAAATGTGTTTGTATGCGGAGGAAGTTTAGCCTTCACATATTTACCTACCAACTGGACAGGACTGTGTGTCATGGCAATTGTATTGCCTGATATAGATGTCATCTCTGGTAATGATCCCGTACCCCTTCCCAGTTTAGATTAAAAAATTAAAACTGGAATTTCCAGACTTATGATATCTGCTACTAAACCTCTTCAAAATAAAACTTAACTGCTTATTAAAATAGAAGCAGCTTCTCTTTATTATGTATATTAGAACACTTACTGCATTGCCTGGCCCTATTTTCAGCAGTAAACAACAAAAGTTTTATAAAAAGGGGTTCTTTTAAATTGCAAATGGTTGGTTCCAAGTGTGGAGGCATACACCTGGGGGAAGGGACGAACTGAGATCGGGAGTGGCCCATGCTCCCATCCACTCTCATTCTAGCCTGACACAGATTGACATCTGCAAGATAGGTTCAGCTGCAGAGGCCTGTGTTCCTGGTGCTAAGTAGGTGGGTCATGACCATGACATGCGGTGGCACTAGCATTGGCTGTGTGTGTGGCTGCCTTTGCAAGTTCTTAAGGCTCAAAATAGTACTTTAGAAGGTAATGTGGGCTCAAGAAAATCCTTTGTAGGTACTAAGATCATTAAGCTGCTCCTAGCAGATGGGCAGCACACCTATGGAGTAAAATCAACCAAAGACAGCCCCAGTGCTAAATGGTCTGCAAGTGTTGTTTGGTGTAATCGATGTTGTTTATACAGGGAAATCAAAGTTATAATTCCATCAAAGCAAACCATTGCAGATTCTTATACTGCACAATTAATCATTCATTTTTGCTAAAGATTTTAAAATTGTTAAAAAGAAATAATGGGTCAGAAAATAAAAATTAAAGGAAAAACATTTTAATGGCTTTAAAAATGCAAATGTGGGTGGCCTCCAGGTAGAGCAGCTACCAAGGTGAAAGGTCACTGCCCCACACATTTTAAAAGACTACTTAAAATTCTGTTAATTCCTAATAAGTTTGATTGCTTGTTTTACTGTCCTAAACTAAACATGGCATTAAAATAGGACTTTGATATTTTACAAACAAATATAAAGGCTTAAAATAATGTGTAAAAAGCCATGGGGTTTAAACTGTCACTTGATTTGATATTCATTTAAATAATAAAAGGCCTAATCGTGGCCTCCAAAGGCCACTGTAGGATCAAAATTTTGTTAAAGCAAAAGAGAGTCAATCCTGATATCTTCACTCATCAATATATATTATTAAATGTTTATACTTTTACAGCAACAGAAAGACAAACCAGGTAAGAGAAAAAAGGCTAAAAAAAGGTCCTTTGGAGAGCTCTCCATACTGGACAATGAAAAGGGACTCAGTCCACAACTAACCTGGGGCAAAGGGTATGCTTGTGTTTTTCCAGAGAATGCTAACTGACCTATTTGGATACCATAGTGTACTGTCAGGCTGTACCATGGAGCCAGATCTAAAGAAGTTAACAGTGACCAGGCTACATCCACCCTGGAGCCTATTTAGGAAACTGACTAAATGGAATTCTAAGGTCTGAATAGGTGGGTGACAAAAAGCATAAAAATACAAAATATGCATATTAATTATAAATGAAAGATTTCCTTCCAAGTTTTTCTAATAAGAGATCTCTAATAATTGACAAATAACAAAATCTGACTAGTCTACTTATAGAATTTCTAAAGCTTGTAATAGTTACTATAATTTAATTTGGCCAAATATTTGAGTGCACTCTTGATTTTTTTTAAGGGGTTTATGTGTCTATGTGTTTGTGTGTCTTTCAATGAACAGCTATTCCTTTTTTGATGATCTATTATTAATACTTTATCCATAGGACTTTGTCTTTTCAATAGGCTGATGACTTTCGTTAAACAACAATTGGATGCCATTAAAATGCAACCCATACAGGTCCATTATCACAGGCTTCAGATGGCTGAAAGGGAAAACTGTGCTGGAATACAAACAGCTTATGATGATAAATGTCCAGAGAACTCTTAGTTCTCCCACCCTTGGTGAGATGGTCAGGCTAGCCAGAGACGGGTAATGAGGGGCATACACGAGACACCACTCGATGCCTAAGACAGGAACGGGGCCTTCTGCTGTCCTCGTCTCCTATGACGGGTAAGGTTTGAGTTGGGTCCATGTAGAGGACACCTCGACCTAAGACAGGCACTGCCCCTCAAGGGAATCAGCCATCTACAGAAGCCATATTTTATATACATATATAAAAGTAAAGGGGGATCTGTGGGAGGCCATTAGCTGGTATCCATTTTATAATAGTGTCAGTCATCTTCTTAAGCTTCTATTCCCCTGCTGAGTTAAGTTTATGATCCTTCTCACCCAGCCTATTTCCCATAAGTCTCCTGCTATGCCCGGAGGTGGGACTTCCTGTCATAGTCCAGTTGCCTAGTTACTCACGCCTTTTACCCGCGGACATCATGTCCCTATGCCTCCACTATATATACACAGCACCTCCCCTAAATAAACGAGACTTGATCAGAATCCTGTCTTGTCTTCATTTCTCGCGTCTCCTGTCCTTTGTCCCCTCTTCAATTCCCCACTCCTCCTCCAGGTGACCTTTGTTGACTGACCCACTGGTACAGGACACCCAGTGAGCAGGTGCAAGCACTTAGCTGGCCTTCTCAGTGCTGGGTACATACAAGGCCCTGGGCCTAGAGTGTGGTACAGCAGGGAAATAACTTTGCTTTCCTTCCCAGACTTCCTTCACAAAGGCTGGCAGATACCCAGGCCCTCGAGAATCATCCGGAATATCTCTTCCCTTGCTGGGGAGATGTCTGTCTTCAGCCTCAGTTCTAATCCCTGTGTTTCTCACCGCTTCTCCCACCGTCCATCTCTGCTGCCAGCACCCTAGCATTGGAGTCCATCTCTGGTCTACACCCATACTGCTCTGGGCTGCAGTTAATCCTCAAGGGGATGCAGTACCTCCCGTCGAAAATATACAACTGGCTGTGCTAGCAGCCTGGCAGCAGCCATGCAGGAACATTTTTAAGGGGTCTTTTAAATTTTTGGTTCTCATATTAAATTCTTTATTATACTTTTGCAGAACATAAGGACCATGTCCACATGTACATAACGCATCTCACTTCTTTTTTCTTCTAAACACTCTACCCTTATTACTTTTTGCAGCATATTGTCTTTATGAGGTTAATTATCATAGATACAGATTAACAGCCAAATACAGGC
Organism: Octodon degus; assembly: GCF_000260255.1. Lineage (NCBI taxonomy): Eukaryota > Metazoa > Chordata > Mammalia > Rodentia > Octodontidae > Octodon > Octodon degus. Next base: position 118,186 of record NW_004525017.1, read on the forward strand.
TAACAGACCAAAAAATTATGAAACAATTGAACACATATTGAATGTCCCCTTTAGATACATTGGTCATGCTAGATTACAATTCTGATTTTTTTCTTCCTACTTACTATCTACCTTTTATTTTGCACTTTATTCATATATTGGTTCTCTCATATAATAAAAACCATGTGGTATTTGAACAGATGTCTGGTTTATTTCACTGAACATTATGACCTCAAGGTGCACCAGTTTTCCTACAAATGACTCAAGTTTATCCTTCTTTATGGCAGAATAGCACACCACTGTACATAAATATGACATTTTCTCTACTCATTCTTCTGTTAATACATATACAGATTGTGTCTGAGATTTAATTATTAGGAACTGTGCCACTATATACCTGTGTATGTACATAATATGATGTCTTTACCTCTTTCAGGAAGATATCTACGAAGGAATAGATATGTCAAATGGAATTCTATTTTTAACTTTTGGGGACTCTCTATACTGATTTCCATAGAAGCTGTAGTGTAGAAACAGGAAGGGATTCTTTGGTAGGGTTAAAATAAAGACATGAGCTCCTTATGGGGTAGTAGGAGCAACCCTCTCCATAAAAACCCAAATTTTCAAGCAGTTTTGTGGTTCCTTACAAAGCCCACAGTTTGTAGCTTAATACCGTCCTCTGGGAAGGCACCCCTGTCCCTCCTAGCACAGGGTTCCCTACCTATCCAAATCTGCCTGTTACCTCAGAATCCCCAATCACCTAACAAGAAGCCCAATATTCAACCAATCAAGTGTTGATCTGGACAGGGGTGGAGGTGGAGCTCCTCCCCTATAAAATAGGACTACAGAAACAAATTTGCCAGTGATACAGCTCTGGACCCTTGTTCCTCAGAGTGACTTTGTATCCATCTCTTCCTTTTACAAGTAAACTTTACCTTCAATTTTCACTAGCTTTCACATCCCTTCCTTTCTATGATGGAGGCCAAGAGAAACCCAGGTAGTGTGGTTGAGAACCCTAGACTCAAGACCCCGATACAACAGTACCAGCTTATACACTCAGCAACAGTGAACAATAAACCCTGCAGCCTCACCAGCATTTGTCACTCATTGATTTCCTGGCTTTAGCTATGCTTCCTAGAATGAGATGGGATCTCACTGTTCTTTTAATTTGCATTTCTCAAATTGCTAGACATATTCAATATTTTTTTTTGTGTGTGTACTCATTGGATGTCTATTCATTTCAGATGTCCATGTTTTATTGGGTCTTTAATTTTGGGAGGGACTAAGTTTTTGAGTTCTTAATATATTTTAGATATCAGTCCTTTGTCTAAGGTGTAGCTGGTAACAAATTTTTCCCATCGTTTTGTTGTCTCAACCAACATTAGGTCATCTTTTCAGATGTTTGGTTCCCTTTGATATGCAGATTTTTTCATTTAATATGATCCAATTGGTTGATTTTGGGTATTATTTCTTGTGCAACCAATGCTCTGTTTAGAAAGTCTTTGCCTACACCAGTGTCTTCAAGAGTTTTACCTATTTTTGTCTTCCAACAGAATAAGTGTTCTGTACTAATGTTTAGATATCAGACACATTTTGATTTTAGTTTAGTAAATGGCAAGAGATGTGGGTCTAGCTTCACTCTTTGACATATGGAAAGTCAGTTTTCTAAACACCACAGGTTTTATCCAGTGAAAGGATTTCGATCTTTGTTGAAGATAAGACAGCTGATTTGTGCTTGGTGTTGTTTTCTAAATACATTTATGTGAAATAAATCAGACTAATATGTGTAAATATCATACTGTCTCCCTAGTGTAAGAACCCAAAAGAAGAAATAAAACCTGAAAGGCATAACAGATACAGAAAAATGGGAAGAAATGGAACTTAAGAATTAAACAATGAAGAGCTGAGAAAGGAGAAAAGACAGGGAAAAAGGTAGAAGGAAAAAACACCATGTTATGTCTAAGATGTTTGATATTCAGACAGATAATGAGGTTAAGCTCAACTGCTAAGTTATAGGGTAACAACATCATTAAGGCTCTCTTCTGGCAGGTTAACAACTGAAGTTTGCAGACCAAAAATTAGAGAAAAAGAAGGGCTGCAAGGACAGCCAACATTTTGGCCCTAGCCTTTCAAGATCGGTGAGGACTCAGGACATAGGAGAATCTGTACTGTAACATCATGTAACTCAGTTGTGTCCCAGATTTTCTGATCAAGGAGATTATGGGGCCACAGAGGAAAGCTATCAATGATGTAAAGCATCACATGCCTAATGAGAGTCACATGGAGAGAAAACATTCTCTCAGGCTTTCACAGAGAGCAAATTCATCAAGCAATGGCCACAACTCATCCACATGGCTGATACTAACAAAAGATCTACAAACTGTGGTACAGGGTTTCAGGGTAAGTCCTGATGGGATTTGACTGACCTTGTCAGATACAAAACTTACATTTTTTGTTATATAGGTCTTGCTTTACCTTGGTCTTAACCATCCAACAGAAAAGTATAAAATCGAGATATAAAGAGTAAAGCCATATTAATATACTGAGCTGTGAAAGGCTCAAGTCAATAACTTCTGACACCTGCCAGTCTTGCAGATAACCCATTATTATAGACTACTGGACTATATTGAATTACTCTGTTGAATTCATGCATGTACAATATATGAATGGCAATGGAATACACACATCTGACAAAAGTAAACAAAAAAGGGGATATAATTGAATGAGCATTTTGTATCTGTATATACAAAATAGCATAGATATACAGCTACTTTCTCTTAGTTCAATAAGAAGAAGGTTTTGAACTCATAATGTTTAGACAAGATATCATGTCTGCATCTTGTACTAGGAACAACTAAAGACAGCAATATGCAGTGTATTAATTATTGCAAATGTACTACTAGCCTGTTTTGAAATTATCTCATTGCTACTTCTTTCTCAATAAAATTATTAAAATATTTTTAAAAAGTATATATACAGGTTGGCTGAGGTGATTGTACTAAGAATTTCCACCCGTTTTTCTTTTTTTCAATAGCAGTTTATGTGTAGAATTTTCACCTTGATTAACTCTATATGCTAATATCTGTGAACTAAGCAACTACATTGAGGACAGCAATGTGTAATATAAAAACCATGTTTGAATGCCTCTCATCTTAGACTTCTAAATGTGTACCATTTCTAATGTCATATAAATTATTACTATACTCTCTGTAAAATAATTTTTAAAAGGTAATAAAAGTAAAAAAGACAGACAAGAACAAAAATTTAAGATTTTTTGAAAGCAAGCATTAATATTCACTCATATGTCCAATCTTACATAACCATATCAGCTAATCTGAGATTTAATGATAAAAATAGATAATATATCAACCATTGTTAATCAACTATTCTTGTTTTGAAAATTTGTAACATATGTATCGTTATATGTTACCCTGTTTCTTTGTTTGTTTTTTGTTCTTGTATTTGTTTTTAACACTTCAAAATAAAATAAAATAAAATAATAAAAATAAAATAAAATCATAGGAGCTGGAGAGATGGCTCAGTATAATAGCACTTCCCTGGCAAGCACAAGGGCCTGAGTTAAATCCCTGTTTCTGCCAAAATAAATAAATAAAATAAAATTATAATAAAAGAGTACAAAATAGTATTAAAACATAAAAATTCTAAGTTATACAGAATTTGATACGAGTTCGATTTACTCCACTTATAATATGGTCTCATGAATATGGCATCCATTTGTCTATAAATGTCTCGATTTTATTCTTCTTTATGGTTAACAAAATGATATGAATTTCCCAGTATTTGCTGTAATGAATAGTGTTGTCTTCCAATTAGTTGTTTATAGTACCAGATATATGTATGCAAAATTAGAAGAAAAAAAGAAATATATAAGAAATTAAGAAGAGAAAAAGGTCAAAGAATTGAAAAAAGAAGACAAAACAATCGAGCATTACTGCTTCTTTCCATAGACCAGCGGAAATTCACAGTACAGTTCTCCAAACTATCCTGTTCACATACAGGATAGATACACCTTTTCCCCCACGCCCTCTCCTGTCTTTCTCAACGCAGTAATTCCTTCCTTTTGAATAGGGTCATTCTCCTTACTTAGAGTTTTTTTTTTTTTTGCATCCTCTGTTCTGTTTCATTGATTTGCAAGTGTGATTTTATTTATTCATCTATTTATTTATTGCCATTATCATGGTTTCTTTATCACTGTAGTTTTGAAGTATAACTTGAAACCCAACATTGTTGTGTCTCCTTTGCCCGTCTTGCCAGGAATTTCCTTTGATATTCTGGGTCTGTCCTGGTTCCATGTGAATTTTGTAATTGTTTACTCTAGTTCTGTGAGTAATGCTATTGTCATTTTCATCAGAACTGCATTGACTCTGTACAAAGAGATACTAATAGTATAACTAACTTGCATTGTTTTCTCTTTACCATGCCTTCCTTTCTCCTTTCTCCCATCTTAGTTCCTTTCTCCTTTTTAGTAAGTTCTTCCTATTTCACAATATCTATTGTAAATTTTAGAACTTATTTATTCTTTGTTTCTCACACCAAGGAAGCAATATGATGTTTACATATGAGTTTGATTTCTTTCACTTCTGAGTATGGTCTTAAGTTGCATCCATTTGCCTATAAATGTCTCAATTTTGTTCTTCTTCATGGTTAAGTAGTACTCAACTGTACAAAAAGTTCACCTTTTTATCTATCTCTCAGTTGATAGACATTTGAGTTGTTTCCAGGATTTAGCTATGCCAAATTGTTCTTCTATAAACATGGGACATATAAATCACTGTAATATGATTTTTTGTTTCATTTGAAAAATATATAGGAGAGGAATAACTGGGTTGAGTGGGACATCCAATTCTATATTTTTGAGGAATCTCCATACTGATTTTCACAGTGGTTGTACCAACCTACACTCTCACCAACACTGGAGAAGGGTTCCTTTTCCCTATAGCCATGACAACATTTATTAGTTGACTTCTTGATGATAGTCATTCTTCCTGGGATGACACAGAATCTCAGTGTTGTTTTAATTTGCATCTCTTGAGTGACCAATTGTTTTGAACATTTTTTCATATATTTATTTGTCATCTGTATTTCTACATCTGAGAAGTGTATATTCATCTCAGATATCCATTTTTGGATTGGATCTTCTAATTTGGGCATCTAATTTCTTCTTAACTCTTTATATATTTGAGATAGAAGTCCTTTCTCTGAGAGAAAATTGGTTAATTTTTCCCCCAATCTGTGGGTTGTCTTTTCATTTTGCTGATGATTTCTTTAGCTGTAAAAAAAACTTTTCAGTATGAGGAGAACCCAATTGTTGATCCTTTGAAGTCTTTCCCATGCAGTTTGAGTTTTGTTCATAAACTATCTGTCTACACCTACGTCTTCAAGATTTTTTTTAAATTTTATTTTAAATAGAAAAAAAGTAAGAAATAACATTAAAACAAAACGTCAAACAGGCAAATAGGAGAATAATAAAAATCAACACATTGCATATAGTTATATTCACAGTAGTTTTTCAGAGTACAAGATATAGGCATAAAACACTGAATAAAACTTTTCCCTCAAGGTGGAAAGATTGCTCAGCAGACTAAAGCTCCTGCTTAGCTTTAGTGCTGTGCCATCCTGCCACAGGGCACACTGAGATGGGATGGAGACTGGGTGTGGTGGTGCATGCCTGTAATCCCAGTGCTTGGGAGGCTGAAAATAGGAGGACCACTACAAGTCTGATCTGTGTAGTGAGACTCTACAAAACTTGTACTGAAATACATTTAAAAAAAAAACTTTCCCCTCAATGAACCAGGAGAAATCAGTTCTGTAACTATCTTATGTATGTGTGTATTTTTTCCTTTACCTTTCTTCCTTTCTCTTTATCCCCACAAAGTTGTTCTCTTCTTTTAATTGGCTTATTCCTTATTCATGAGATCTATTATACATTCTGGATATTGTTTACTCTTTCATATTCTCACACCAGTAAGACAATATGATGTTTATTTATGTGCATTTGTTTTATTTCACTTACTATTATGATCTCAAGTTGCATACATTTATCTGCAAAAGTCTCCAGTTTATCCTTCTTTATGGCTGAATAGTACTCCATTGTATAAAAAAGCCACATCTTTTTCATCCATTCCTCACATGATTGGAATTTGGGTTGTTCCAAGATATAGCTATAACAAATTGTGGTGCTATAAACATGGGTATACATATGTTACTCTGATATAATTTCTGCCTATTTTCTCTTCCAGTACATTGTTTCTTTTTTAATATATAATTCATTAATCCATTTTGACTTTAGTTTAATCCATGGTGATAGTACTGGTTCTAGTTTTAGTCTTAGGCATACAGAGAACCAGTTTTTGTAGCCCATTTCTTAAAGAGGCTGTTTCTTCCACTGGACATGCTCAGGAGCTTTGTGAAACATCAAGTGAATGAATGCACTTGGAATTGTGTCTGCATCTTCTAATCTGTTCCAGTGATCCTCAGGTCTTTTGTTTAATTTGTTTTCTGCTTGATCATGGATAGGAAGAACCAACATAGAATAAATGGCCATACTCCCAAAATTATTACATTGATCTAATGCAATCACAATCAAAATAGCATTACCATGTCTCACAGAAACAGAGGAAACATACCGAAAATTCACTTGGGACCAGAACAAGAGACTTAGAATAGCAAAAGCTATTCTGAGCAATAAAGGCAAGGTAGGAGACATTACAATCTATGACTTGAAATTATACTCCAAAGTTACTGTGATAAAACCACGATGGTGCATAATGCATCTGCTGACATTCTACTCTATACTGGAAATAATTTTATTTTCTCATAGATAACTTGGATGGCCAACAAGGTACTTAGAGGTGTCACACTCACATATAAATGGCATCTGGCCAACAGTCACCATGCTGTTGCCAGTGTTTGACAACACGCAAGTTTAAATAAAATGAAAGAAATAAAACACTGCACTATTCAACATTCAGAAGGTATTAACTTGAAGAATCTAGGAAAAACTGTAGTGCATATAAACATCATACATTCAGATTTTTTAAAATCAAGACAATGTAGTTTTTAAAAATATCATATAGAGAGCTTCCTGCTTCTCTGTACCTGCAGGACCTCTCCAGACCAAAACCCATGCAAGTCCCATGAGTGAGACCCTCTGCTGTGCCCTCGGGAACCCTCTACCCCTCTGGAGGCCCCATCCCAAAGCCCACCAAGTGAGAGAGAACTTCTGCGATGTTCTTGGGACCCCAGATCAAGCCCAGCCCAGGCCCAGGCCCAGGAACTGTGTGGGAGAGCTTCCGACTTCCCTGCACTAACAAGACCTCTGCGAACCAAAACCTAGACATACCCTGTGACTCAGACCATCTGCCACACCTTTGGGACCCTTCCAGCCCTCCAGATCCCCCAATCCCAAACCCTCCAAGTGAATGAAAACTTCTGTGATGCTCTCTGGACCCACAGATCCAGCCCAAGTCCAGGCCCCTCTAGTGTGTGAAAGAACTTTTGCACTCCGCTATGCCCACTAGGACAGGGGGACAACAGAGGAGGACACCACAGGTTCACTGTTGTGGCAGAGGGGCACAAAGGTTCGCTTGAAGGTCTGCAGCTGAACACAACACCGAGACACAGGTCAGGCATAAGTGTAGAAATACAAACTTAATAGATCACCAGAATTTCAGTAGGTGCTAAGGTTAGAAATGCACCAAAGCTCTACACCAAAGGTCAGAGGTCAGTGCTATATGAAATGACAAAGAGAAGGAGGAAAATGCAATCACAGCCTGGAGCCCACCCAGAACAAGTGCAAAGGGGACTAGCTCAGCTGAAATGTATGAATTAATAGCATTGTAAGTAAAGAGAAATAGCAGAAAGGTACAGAGGAATTCAGAGCAGAATTAATTTCTCAAATAAAAAATATCGGGGCCAGAGATATAGCTCAGTGGCATAAATGCCTTGCTGAATTAATAAATATCTCTGAATTCATAGCAACTGAAGTAAAGAATCAAATGGAGAAACATGGAGGAAACCCAATCTGCAAAAAACCCTGCAGTAAAAGAAACAATAACTGCTTCTAGAGAAGACACTGATAAAAAGCAAAACAGAGGACATTAAAAAAATGATGGATTCCTTGAATAAGCAATACAGAAAAGAAATAGATCACATGAAGCAGAGTCAAAGAGATATAGAGGAACTTAAAATCTCAATCACAAGCCTGAAAAACCATGTGCGTGAAAGTGAAGAGAGTTTCAAATCTTCAAGACACTGGTACAGCTAGTGAAAAGGTAATAAAAGATCTCTTAAAAACAACTAGGATGCAGGAAAAAATAATTCATCACCTGAACGACGATGCAAAGATGAACAATGTGAGACTAATAAGCATCAAGAGAAAGAAGGAGTCAATATAAATGATATTAAAAAATATGGGCACAAGTAATAGCAGAAAAATTCCCAAATATGAGGAAACAATCTGACATTCAGGAACCTGAAGCACACAGAATGCCAAATAACTTCAAACCAATTAAAAACACACCAAGATATATAAAAGGCAAGATACCAGAAAACCATCACAAGAAAAATATACAGAGAGCTGCTAGAGAAAAGAAGCAGATCACATTCAAAGGTAAATCCATCAGAATTACAGCCGACTTGTCTTCACAAACCATGAAGGCAAGAAGAGCATGGAACAGAGTACTTCTGTCCTCTATGAAAACTAATTCCAGCCCAGACTACTATACACTGCAAAACTCTCTTTCAAGATTGATGGAGAAGTCAAATAGTTCCATGATGAAGAACAACTATAGAATTTCATGATGACAAAGCCAACCTTACACAGACTACAGAAAGATATTCTAGAAAGGGACCAAAATGATCAAAACTTAAACAAGAAGAGAAGGAACCCACTAAATAGGGCAAACAATTAAACACAGGAGAAAAAGGAGTAAACAGCAGCAGGTAAATAACATGTAAATCATAAGTCAACACATCTCAATTATAACCATCAATGTAAATGGACTCAATAAACCAATTAAGAGAAATAGACTGGCACAGTGGATTAGGAAACAAAATCCAACAATATACTTTATACAAGAAACACATTTAACTCATAAAGACATTCATAGGCTGAAAGTCAAAAGATGGAAAACAATACTACATGCACCAGCACCTCAGAAGAAAGCAGGGGTAGCAATCATGTTCTCAGACAGTCTCAACTTCAAACCAAGAATAATCAAGCAAAATAAAGAAGGCCATTATATACTGGTTAGGGAAAATATTGAAGAGGAAGAGATAACACTCATAAATATCTATGCACTAAACACGGGAGCACAAAACTATATAAGACAAATCTTAATGGACATGAAAAATCCATTATCCAATACTACAATCTTAACAGGAGACCTTAATAACAGCTTATCCCAAACAGATAGGTCTACTAGACAAGAAATTAGCAAAGAAGTGGCAGAATTGAACGACAGCTTGGAACAAATGTTCTTGGTGGACATTTACAGAGTGTTCCACCCAAACACAGCTGAATACACATTTTTCTCAGCTGCACATGGGTCATTTTCTAAAATAGACTGAATACTGGTGCTTAAGTCATGCTTAACTATTTGTAACGAAAGAAATTATCCCATGCATGTTATCTGAGCACAGACCTATGAAACTGGAAATAACAAAGATACCAGAAAAACTTCCTAAATACATGCAAATTAAACAACACCCTACTCAGCAATCAATGGGTCACAGATGAAATTAAACAAGAAATTCAACGGTATCTACAGCCCAAAAGAAATTCAACCACAATGTATTGGAATTTATGGGATGCAATGAAAGCAGTTGTCAGAAGGAAATTTATAGCTGTGAACTCACACATTAGGAAAACAGAACAGGAACAAATAAAAACCCTAATGCTGAACCTCCAACAACTAGAACAGGAGGAGCAAACCAAATCCAAAGCTCAAAGACGAGAAGATATCATAAAGATTAGATCAGAAACTAATTCAACTAAGACAAATAAAACAGTTCAAAGAATTAATGAATCAAAAAGCTGGTTCTTTGAAAGATTAAATAAAACCAATAATTGCCTAGCTAACCTCATCAAAAAAAAGTATGAAAAAATTCCAATACAAGCAATAAGGAATGAAAAGTGTGTAAAAACCATATTCAAAGTGGAAATTCAAAAAATTATCAATAGCTACATCGAGAATCTTTACTTTCAATGAATAGAAGACACAAACAAAATGGACAGTTTACTAGAAAGGTACAAATTACTAAAAATGAATCAAGAAGATATAACAACTCTCAATAAACAATAACAGCCAATGAAATATGAAATGTAATAGAAAGCCTGCCAACAAAGAAAAGTCCAGGTCCCGATGGATTCACACCTGAATTCTACAAGAAATTTACAGAAAATATAATCCCAATACTCCGCAAACTCTTTAATGAATTCAAAAAGGAAACAGTTCTTGCAAATCGTTCCTGGAAGCAAGTATTATACTGATATCAAACCAGGGAAAGATGCACCAAAAAAAGAGAAGTATAGGCCAAACTCCCTCATGAACATAGATGCAAAAATCCTCAATAAAATACTAATGAATAGAATACAGCAAATCAACAAGAAGATCATACACCATGACCAGGCAGGATTCATCCCAGGGATGCAAGGATGGTTCAATAATCAAAAATCTATAAATGTAATACACGATATCAATAGAGCGAAATCAAAAAACCACATGATCATCTCAATTGATACAGAAAAGGATTTTGACAAAGTCCAACACTCGTTCATGTTCAAAGTACTACAAAAAATTAGAATAGAAGGCCTCTACTTCAATGTCATAAAAGACATCTATGAAAACCCAAAGGCTAATGTTATTCTAAATGGGGAAAAACTGAAATCTTTTACTCTAGGATGTGGTACAATACAAAGATGTCCTCTATCACCCCTCTTATTCAATATAGCTCTGTAATCATTAGCTACAGCCATTAGAAAAGAGGGAGAAATAAAAGGAATAAGAATCGGTAGAAAAGAAGTCAAATTATCATTATATGCAGATGACATGATACTCTTTGGAAGACCCAAAACTCTCCACAAGAAGCTACTAGGATTGATACACAAATTCTATAGCATAGCAGGATACAAAGTCAATAACCAAAAGGCAATATCATTCATTGACACAGATAACAAACACACTGAGAGGGAAATTAGAGAAACAATACCTTTTATAATGGCTCCGAGGAAAATGAAATACCTTGGAATTTATCTAGCTAAAGAAGTCAAAGGTCTTTTCACTGAAAATTACAGTACTCTTAAAAAAGAGATCATAGAGAATTTCAGAAAATGGAAAGATATTCCCTGCTCCTGGATAGGAGGAACCAACATCGTGAAGATTGCCATACTCACAAAATTGTTGTACAGATTTAATGCAATCCCTATCAAACTATGACCAACATACTTCACAGACCTACAGAAATCATTCCTAAAATTTATTTAGAACCAGAAAAGACCTAGATTAGCAAAGGCAATCCTGGCCAACAAAAACAAGGCAGGAGGCATAACAATTCCTGACTTGAAATTATACTACAAAGCTACTGTGATAAAAACAGCATGGTATTGGCAAAGAACTAGACCTGAGGATCAAAGAAATAGATCAGACTATGCAGAGGCTTCTACAAACACACTTAGCCACCTGATCTATGATAAAGGTGCCAAACTCATTTCTTGGAAGAAAGATAGCCTCTTTAACAAATGGAGCTGGAGAAACTGGCTCTCTACATGCTGAAAACTAAAAGTTGACCCAGGTCTATCTCCATGCACTAAGCTAAAATCAAAGTGGATTAAAGATCTAAACATTAAAACAAACATTAAATCTCCTATAAGAGAAGGTAGGATGAACTCTTTAAAACATAGGGGTAGGCAAAGAGATCATGAACAAAAATCAAATTGTATGGCTAATACTTGAAAGTATTAACAACTGGGACCACCTCTTATTGAGAATTTTTGCACGTCAACAGAAATTACCGACAAAGTGAAAAAATGCTCCACATCACTAGACATCCATGAAATGCAAATTACAACAACATTGAGATAACATTTCACCCCAGAAAGAATGGCTATCATAAAGAAATCAACCAACAACAAATGTTGGAGAGGCTGTGGGGAAAAAGGAAGCCTTCTCCACCTCTGATGGAAATGTAGACTGGTGCAATCATTATGGAAATCAGTGTGGAAACTCCTTAGAAAACTTGGACTGGAAATCGCATTCAATGCAGCTAACCCCCTACTGGGAATTTTCCCAGAGGAACTGAAAACATCAGATCATAGTGATATATGTGTACCTATGTTTGCAGCAGCACAATTTGTGAAGCCAAATCTTGGAAACAACCAAGATGCCCATCACATGAGGAATGGTTGAAAAAGATGTGGTATTTTATACAATGGAGTATTACTCAGCTATAAAGAATGATAAACTTGAAGCGTTTATGTTTAAGTGGGTGCCACTTGAAGATATACTCATAAGTGAAATAAATCAGACCCACATGTGTAAATATAGTATAGTCTCTCTAGTATAAGAACTCAAAAGAAGAAATACAAATATGTATAATACAATTAAAAGGAAAGCGTGAACATGACAATTGGACAACAAGGAGAGTGAAAGAGAAAAGCTGGGAAACATGACAGTGGCAAAGCCATACATTTATGTGTACAGGATGGGTAATGTAATGATACTGAGAAACATCAGCAGGTTTTTGAAACTAGCAGTTAATTGTCAGGATTCTCACCCTGAATAACTATATATGCTGATACTAGTGAACCAAGCAACTGCACTAAAGATAGCAATGTGTAATAGAAGGGTCACGCTTGGATTGCCTGATATTCTGTTCTTCTAAATGAATACTTCTTGTCATAACATACCAATTAATACCATACTGGCTCTGAAGTAAATGTTTTATTTATTTATTTATTTATTTATTTATTTATTTTCATTTTATTTTGTGGAACCGGGGATTGAACTTAGGCCCTTGCACTTCCCAGGGAAGCATTTATTCCACTGAGCCATCTCCCAGCCCCTTTATTTATTTTTTAAAGGGTACTAAATTAAAAAATGTATCAGTACTTGATGGAAAATACCTGTTCCATATTATGCTTAAATGTCTGATATTCAGACAGATAATGAGTTTAAACCCAACTGCATATGTTGTAGGATAATAATAAGCTTCTCTTCTGGAGGATTAACAACCTAAGTTTGCAGACCAAAAGTTAGAGAAACAGAAGGGTTTCAAGGACAGCCAACGTTTTGGCCCTAGCCTTTCAAGGTCAGTGAAGACTCAGGACATACAAGAACCTATACTGTAACATGATGTAACTCAGTTGTGTCCCACATTTTCTGATCAAGGAGATTATGGGGCCACTGAGCAATGTGATCAATGATGTAGAGTGTGCCTAAGGAGAGTCACATGGAGAGAAATTCTCTCAGGCTTTCATAGAGAGCAAATTCGTCAAACAATGGCCGTGACTCATACACATGGCTGACACTGAAAAAGGATCCGCAAACTGTGGTACACAGGGTTACAGGATAAATCCTGAGGGTACTTGACTGACCTTATTAGACACAAAAGGTACATTTCTTGTTATATGGGTCTTGCTTGATCTTGGTCTTAACTATCCAGCACAAAAGTATAAAAATGAGGTATATACAGTAAAACCATATTAATATGCTGAGCTGTGAAAAGCTCAAGTCAACAACTTCTGTGGATAACCCACTACTATTGTGGACTGCTGGACTGTGTTGGGATTGTTTTGCTGAATTCAAGCACCTATAGTATTTAGATGCCAATGGAATACCCATCTCTGACAGGACCAAACAAAAAAGGGGATACAAAGGAAGGACCATTTTGTATCTGTATATACAAAATAGTTAGTATAGATATATAGCTACTTTCACTTAATTCAATAAGAAGAAAGATTTGTACTAATAATATTTGGACAGGATATCATGTCTGCATCTTGTACTATGAATAACCATGAAGAAGATAACAATGTACAATGTATTAATTATTGAAACTCTCCCTTTAATCAGTTTTGAAACTGTCTCATTGCTATTTGTTTCTCAATAGAATAAAATAAAAGAAATATATAATATAGCTGTAAGTACAAACGAAGTATTATGAGCACCACCTTTTTGAATACTTAGATTTTTTAGGAAAAAATATCAAGACTAAAATTTTTATGTGCTTCTAGTAAATTTTGCTAATAAATACTTTGCAATGTCTGGAACATACTGTTTTACCACATTCAACTTAGTTTTTTAAAAAAGAAGAAGCTAGCAGAGCTGTGTAGGCTCAAATGCCATGAAGCCTCTCTCCGTCCAAGGCAGGCATGCACAGCAGGGCAGTGCAGAAGTGTACTGCACCAAGAACAGTCAGTGCTACACAGCCTGGAAGGCAAGGAAACTAGTTTCAGGAAACAGATGCAGGTATTTACAAAACAGGAATCATCAAGCCATCTAAATTCAGTAATATCACTTATACGCAATTCAAACTGGTACAAACAGTGAGAAGCCATGAGAGTGGTTAGCTTCCAAAGTGGGTAAAACACTCTTTTTAGCTTCCAAAAGTGAGTAAAACACCAGAGCTTTCTCATGTGGTTTACACCAAATTCCGTATTGACAATTTCTTCATTTTCTTAAGTAATTTACAATAAAGCAATTATTTAAAGATATAATGAGAGTTTGCTATATGAATATTATTAAATATTTTGAAACATAAACTGGTTACCTGGATTAATATAATGGCCATTATCTTCAATTTTTTCCTGTTGCTAATGTTCCCTTAAGTTTTGCAAAGCCAAAATGTATTACAGAATAAAAAAAATACATGTTTTACATAATGATAGGAATGTTATTGCATATTGAAAACCATGTTTCCATAAGGCTTATGCACAGCTAACATTAGAGTTAATGTCAAGATCTGCTGCTTATTTTCTAGTCATTCAATGTTTTTCTTTCTGGTTTTTAGCTTTCTGCTTTAATGTGCTTATAGACTTTTATTTTCATTAAAACGAAGTAGTATTTAATTAAGGATGGTCATTTTGTTGTAGGCAACTGAATTAGATAGAAATATTAAAGGTAGCCAGGCAGGGGTAGGCCCTTGAAGGAGCCAGTGCAGAAGACTGGGCTTTTGCAGGGTGCCTTGCAGCTGTGGGGGAGACAGGCCTCTCTGCTGTGAGCCAGTCTTCAAGACAAAAGATGAACCAAAATCACCCTCCCTAAGGATAAGCATCAGGGATTGATATTCTAAATAGGTATCCACCACACCGAGGAAGCTTGAAGAATCACTAACCTAACCCCTGCTGGAAAAGTTCTGTGTTCTTCTCTGCTAGCTATGTGACTGGCTTCCTCATTTGACCCCAATTTAATCAATTTCACCCAAGCAGTTATGCTTGTACTTTTATTGGTCCACAGTTTTGTTCCGCCTCATATCCTCCTTACAAGTTCCCATGTTTCCCATCTTGGACTTGCCTTGCCTTGTGAATTTGGTCCATAAAAATGCCCAGAAAATGCAGATTCCTTGTCAACTGACTCTGGTTCTCTTCGGTCCCTCTTTCAGAGAAAAGCTTTCTTTCCCCCAATAAATATATTCTGCTCTTAACCTCTGTTGTTCCTAAAATTCATTCTTCAATTTTAGAGAATACGAACTCATACAAGACATTTAGTAGGTTGGGAGTTTCTTTCCCCTATATCAATTTAGTTATGAATAATTTGTAGGAAAAAAATCATCTTTTAAAACATCCTTAATCAACAGATGGCAAGAAACTCACATACAATTCTCCCGAAGGAGTGACAGGAAATTTTGTTTGATTTATTCTGCAGAAATTGTTGTAGGCAGGTGAGTTTTAGAGAAATATTATAGGCAGTCAGACAGGGCTAGGCCCTCTGAAGGAGCCAGTAAGGAAGGCCAGACACCCTGGAGCTGTGGGAGAGACAGATTGTAGTGGGCCAGACCTCAATACAGAAAATCAAACATACACCCACATACCTTCTTAGGGATGGACATAAAGTTTGATATTTTCAGTAGGTCTCTGTCATCTTGAGAAAGCCAGGAAGAGCCATTAATCCAATCCCCTACTGGAAAAGCTCCTGTTCTGTTTTCATCACTGCTCACTATGTGACTGGCTTCATCATTTGATCCCAACTTAATCAATTTTACCTGAGAAATTATGCTTATAATATTAATAGTTGGCTATTGTTTTGTCATACCCCATGCCCACCCTCCAAGTTTCCACATTGCCCACCTTCGACCTGCCTTACCTTGTAAATTTGCTCTATAAAAATCATCAGAAAAGTTGTTCATTGGCAACTCAGGTCCCCTCTGTCCTCATGGACAGAAACTTTCTTTCCCCTCAATAAATACATTCTGTTTATAATGTTCATTTTTTTCTAAAATTCACTCCTCAGTTTTACATTTATTTATTTATTTATTTTTGTATTTTAGGGAAGGGTTTACAGGGTCTATAGGGTCTCACTACATAGATTGGACTTGTAGCAATTCTGTTTTTAGCCTCCCAAGTGCTGGGATTACAGGCGCACACCACCATGTCCAGTCTCAATCGCCATCTCACCACACCCCAGGGGTGGTCACCTCTCAGTTTTAGAGAACACAGACTCAACCCAGGTATCATTCAGGTTGTGAGTTTCTTTCCCTTATATCAGAATGATGACATAATCATTGTGATGTGCATTCACATTGTTGAGGAATAAACAGTGGGTTATTAAATGAAATTTTCATCTGAGTTCCGGGAAATAGACACCAGTACCCAAAACAATGAACTAGACAGGAAATTGCTGGACTCTGAATGTCTTTCAAGATGAAATCTTTAGGCCGTTCTTTTTCTAATAGTTAATGTGGAAAAAGAATTGACTAAATTTGGGTTTGATTCAAACAGTTCTTATTTAGTAGTAGGTGCATTAGCTTTTAGCACAGTTTTCTTAGAAATGCCATTACTTTAACACTAATCACACTCGACAGCCAGGTCCACCTTTTATGTCAATGTGGCATGCATCCTTGTCCATCTGACCTGCTGAAGTGAATGAATAACGTACTAGTGCCCTCATCCGACTCTGAGCAGCAGCTTTCAGCAGGCTGCCGTTAGACTGCTCTGTAATGTCTCTTCTCAAGTGTAGCAGGAATATTAACCAGAGGGGAACAGTTACGTTGATGCTAGGATCAGGGCAAAAGCAAAGCTCTACCTGGAGTGGAGAAGAGTCTTACCTTAATCATTAATGAAATGCATAGTTCTCTGAAAAGGCAAAAGCACAAAGGAACATTTCCCACATTCCTTTCAGCAGGAATCTTCATAGGAAAACAGAACAATCATAATATATGGCACCCAGAGAAGTATTCCTTGAAATCAGAGTTCAAGGTTACGTGAGATCGTATTGTCCTTTGTGCTGCCAATAGATGACAGAAGAGAAAATAATACACTTTAATGTATAATTAATGCTATTGAAAAATATTTCCTAGGCTAGAAGCTAGTAAGTGACATAAAACACAGTAATAAGACTCACACTCCAAAAAGAATGTTGGGTGCGTGCATAAGGACACCAACAAACTGCCTGTGTGTGGCAACAGTGACTGTCATGGCTAGGAGGAGCATGAAGTCCTGTGTCTTTGGTTTGACATGCAGTCTTAACAGGTATCTTTGCTTGGCTTTTATTTGCTTTTTTTATTTTCATAAGCAAACCCACTACAACTTTTCTCAATTTTTCTATCCTTTGCAGTAGAGAACATAATCATAAGTGGAAATTCTGAATGGCTCTCAAAGTTTTGCTCTTCCTCATAGGTTAGTGTGATTTTTTGAGAGTTCATCATGAGCTGAGGTGCTATTTCAAAACAACAAGCCTGTGTCATGTAACACAGCTCAAATTCTCTTTTCCATTGTGTTTTGTAATGGAGATCAAACTCAGGACCTTGCACTTTCCAGTCAGGCACTTATGCCACTGAGCTATCTCCTGGGCCCTTTTGTTTTTCACTTCTAATTGTGTTAATATATCTATAAAATTATACATGTGTCAAAGCACACTAAAGTAGTAAGAAAGAAAAAGCATAAAAAAGAAAACTAAAATGTATGCTCAGTTCTAAAAATGTTCTTTAAATGACGTATTCTGTATTACTGAAATAGATCCAATGCAGCATGCATGGTCCATGTAATACTATGTCAAAAAGAATGAATAGCAGGACAACACGTGGGAAACACATCACCTGCTCTGCAGTTCACCCCTGCAGCAGCTGGGCCAGTGGCTACTCCATCAGAGGGTGGTCTGATCATCACCAATGTCACCAATTGTGCACCATATTCAGTACTCCAAGAGAAGTAATGCTCCAACTCACCCCTAACCCATTAGCCTAGTAAACCACTAATATACTTTCTACATTTATAAATTTGCTTGATTATTTCACGTAAAGATATTTCAGGGGCCGGGGAGATGGCTCAGTGGAATAAGCGCTTCCCTGGCAAGCACAAGGGCCTCAGTTCATTCCCTGGTTCCGCCAAAAAAAAAGAAAAAGATATTTCAAATGTATATGAATATGCTCTGGTCATTTCATATAAATCCAGCCACACAATATACAGACTTCTACGCCTACCTTCTGTCACAGTAGTGTTTTCAAGTTCCTTTCTTTGGCGTAATGCATACCAGAACTTCATTTCTCATTGCAGAGCACTAACCAATTATATGAATAAACCATGTATGTTTTTCCATTCACTTGTTGATGGACATTTATATTGTTTCTATTTTTCTTATGAATTCTTCTATGAATATTTGTTTAGAAGTTTTTCTTTCAATGTATGTTTTTACTTTTCTTGGGAATGTGCCTAGGATTTAAATGGCTGGGCCATATGGTAACTCCAGGTTTAAGCTACTTAGATTGGGGAGTGGCTAAGAAAATAAAACTTAGGAGTCTCGAAGGCACCCAAGGAACTTACATTCCCCTCACGCACCACAGGACAGCCTGCCTCACTGAAAGTGTGCATGATAGTGACAAGTAGGATGCAGTGATGTCGGGAGGTAGTGCTCTGCCACCCAGGTTCTGTCTTCCACGCTGGGCAGTGTGAGCCAGGCAGCTTTTGTCCTCAGGACCTGGGCCTGGGAGGATCTGGAAGAAGAGCACTCAAATCGGGCTGCAACAGTGCGAGCAGATTTCTGAAGCAAATGCCTAACATGCGGTTAGCACATGCTGTGACAGTAGGGCAGGGTATTTTAAGTCCTATTTCCCTTTTTTTAAAAATCAGGTGATATACTATTCTTGTGATTTTAGTCTTATAGCTGCCAGGCTTCTTAATGAAACTGCGTATGTTATTTTGCTATTTTAATGCTTCGATTGGTTTCTGCTGTTCCTGATACATACTTGGGATATATATATATCCCAATAATAGCCAAAGAAATATGAAATGTAAAAAAAATTCTGCTGACAAAAAAAGTCCAGGTCTTGATGGATTCACGACTGAATTACGCAAGAAATTTACAGAAGATATAATCCTTACACCCGTCAAAATGTTCAATGAAATTTAAAAGGAGACAATACTCCCAAAATCATTCCTGGAGGCACTTATTATACTGATACCAAAACCAAGGAAAGACGCAACTATGAAAAAAACTACAGGCCAATCTCCCTCATGAACATAGATGCAAAAATCCTCAATAAAATACTAGCAAATAGAATACAGGAAATCATTAAGAAGATCATACACCATGAGGTGGGATTCATCCCATGGATACAAGGATGTGTAAATATTTGAAATTCTATAAATGTAATAAACTATATCAATAGAGCGAAAAGTAAAAACCACAGAATCATTTCCTTTGATGCAGAAAAGGCTTTTGACAATGTCCAACACTCATTCATATTCAAAGTCATACAGAAAATTAGAATAGGTGGACTCTACTTCAATTTCATAAAAGCCACCTATGACAACCTAATGGCTAACATATTTCTAAATAGGGAAAAACTGAAATCTTTTACTCTTAGATCTGGTACAAGACGAGTATGTCCTGTATCTCCCATCCTATTCAATATACCTCTGGAATCATTAGCTAGAGCCATTAGAAAAGGAAGAAATAAAAGGAATAAGAATAGGTAAAGAAGAAGTTAAATTATCATCATTTGCAGATGACATGATGCTTTACTTGGAAGACCCAAATAACTCCACCAAGAAGCTACAAAAATTGATATACAAATTCATTAACATAGCAGAATACAAAATCATTACCCAAAAGTCAATAACATTCCTCTACACAGATAACAAACACACTGAGAGGG
>NW_004525017.1:138595-140801 GCF_000260255.1 Octodon degus
ACTTCAAACGTTGTCCATTTTTAAAACTTTATATAAAAACTTTATACCAAGGTTTCTGCTTTCAGAAACAACTTGCTATTTATTATTCCTCCCAAGAGCCTTGTTCATTCTGGTATTACATTTCTCTCCCCGCATATTTTTGACTGACCTAATAGATCATAAGCCTCTAGAAGACAGGCAATATGTTTTATGATTTTACATCCTTTATGTACCAGACAAATACTCTGCTGTCACATGCCTGTTCATAACAGTTGCTAAGTCCCAAGAGATAGGCACAAGGACAGCAGCTGGGGGACATGGTGTCTGTCCACACCTGACACTGAAAAGCATTCTTCACAAATCCTTTATGGGAAGATTGAGGTAAGACAGATAGTCAATTATCATTGTTCAGATATAGGCAAGCAAGAAAACTGATTCGCCCTGAGGAACATATTACTGAAGGAAGTCTTAATGATTGTCTAATGGATTTGAGTAATCATAATTTCAATTCTTCAGATTATCAAATTTGATTCTCTTGTATTGTTGTAAACTTAGATACCTAAGAAGAATATAAAAAGTCCTCAAACAAACACGGGTCATTAGTGAAACATAAAATTGCTTTTAAAGTAATATAAGATACTCTAAATTGCAATTCAATTGTACTTTATTGTATTCTAATTTCTTTATCGAAATCCATGGCAAAATTATACACAAAAGTAGAGAGTACTAAAAATATGAATTTTAATTAGGAGTTAATTCTACTTTGCTAATGAATATTGTTAGAAAAATGACTTTTTGCCAATACTTGAAAATCTCATATAAAGTTTCATTTCATAATTATCTGTTAAATCATAGTATGAGAAATTTAGACCAAAGCTTAACATCATTAAATTGGATGAGGCACACAAATTTTTCCATTCAGAGTTTTCAACCTTTCCGCTATATGATATTGTTTTTCACAAGGATTTTCAAACTTATAGCATCATGAATATTTTCATTTAAGTACAACTTCCCAGGATAGTTTCACAAGCATGTAATGTACTTTAAGAATTTCCCAGGATCACTATAACATATTGAGCTCATTGCCTGAGCTTTGCAAGTGACAGCATGATGGGGCAGAGTTGGAGCTAGGACAGGGGAAGTCTGCCTCCTCTGATTCTCCCTCCATGCAGAGGGCCTCCCCCAGTGTAGTAATGAACACTGGTGCTTTTCCTTGTCTCTCTTTCACTGTTCCTTAGAGAAAAGGTAGAATGTACTTAAGAATTGAATTTGGGAGGAAAACTGGGCTTCTTCTGCCTGACGTATGTTCTTATTTGTGTTCACTTACACTTTCATATTTGGGATCATGGCGCATGGCCTGGATTCAGAGGCTGGCATTCAGAAGTCTGCTTAACTTTGGGAATGGTGATTTTTATACAACTAAATGTCAGATTATGAACAGCCATAAGTCAAATGTATGTTATTTTTTGCCCTGTCTTGGCTGGTCTTCAGAGGCTTTGAAGGACTTGTTCTCAGACCTCTTTTCTTTTTCAGGATACTATAGATATGCCCACAAAACCCATGTCAACTGCAAAGTGCACGGATCCTAACCTTGAGGACACCTTAACAATGGCATCAGGGATCTTCTATTCCAGCAAAGTAGATGCTACCTGGACCTCAGTGCATGGTGTATTGTAAGACTGCCAGCACACACCTGCAAACCCATACAGAATGGATGTTGGCTGCACCCAGAAAGTCCAGGGAAGCAGGCACTTGAGTGTTACCTGGGCAGCCCAATGGTGCCACCCTCAGGGCACGTGCATAGCCTCAGGACTGTGGTCTGCAGACTGCAGACACCAACTGGCCTGAAAGGAGATGTTTTTCAGTGTAGGGAGAAGGCACTCTCCTGTTAGATCTGCCATTCAGACTACATAGAATGGGACAGCTGTTCACCAGTTCCACCATGCTTTTCAGCCTTTTCTCCAAGGACTGACTTTCATGCCTAAGGCTATAGTCCAGACACACTAAACAATGCTAACAAGATTCTGCATTAAGTTATTACTGCTAAGCTTAGAGCTAATGCTTCAAATTTTACTTTGTGTTGAGAGCTAAAAGGAGAAAATTGTAAAAAAAAAAATGAGGAAAGCAATGTGATCTTAAGAGATGAGAGAGCCTTAAGAGGTAAGTTTTGGAAATAGTGGTTCTCAGCAGCGATGAGAGAGCCTTAAGAGGTAAGTTTTGGAAATAG
>NW_004525017.1:140901-157328 GCF_000260255.1 Octodon degus
TTATTTATTTATTTATTTATTTAATCTATTTCGTACAGGGTCTATAGCGTCTCACTACGTAGATCGAATTCATAGTGATTCTCCTGTTTTCAGTCTCCCAAGAGCTGGGATTAGAGGTGTGTGCCACCATGCCCAGTCCCAATTTCCATCTCAGCTTGCCCCATGGGCAGGGCCTGCATGGCATGCAAGGATTGAACCCTGGCCACTGCACTTTGCCTAAACAGGAGCTTTAATCTGCTGAGCTATCTGGCCAGGTCTGCTACCATAATTTTAGATTATAAAATTACTTTACATTCACTTGCTATTCAAGAATTATCTTACCATGAAAAAAATTGTGAACAAATTTATGGAATGGGGACCATAAGAAGAAAATGCAGGACCCAAGAGGCATAGGACAGGAAAGCAGATGGAAGAATGGTCAGGTAAGCCCAGTTGTAGTTAAAGATAGCTCTGGGGTAAGATTACTTAAACCAGTAAACAAAAGCACACAAGATCTGTTCAACCAGATTCTGCATTTGACAGAAAGAGAGTGAGTTTACAAGTATACATTTAAGGGTACTTTAATACAGGTCTGAAAACTTGAGGGTAGTACCAGGGGCAATCCTGTCAATCTAGGAAAGAGGTAACCACTTACATGGAAAAGAGGGCAACTTTATATACTGGCTACCAATGACTTTTTTGAAAAGAGAATAGCAAAATAAAGACATAGTGTTATCTTCTTTGATTGCATATAATATGTGAGCTACCAATGCTACTAAAGGTCTGAAATATTCAAATGATGAGAAAGGATCCCAGCTTGAAAAACTTTGGGCAGGCCTCTTGACCTAACTGTTTCCACAGCAAAAACTTGAAATATTAGGCTCATTAAATTTAGGAATCATTTTGGCATGACTTTAAAATCAAAGCTGGAGTGGAAGTTTCCCCAGTAGGTAGAAGTCTCACATCTGAGCAAGTTGTACCAAGGAGGTGGTGCAATGAGCCCTGGGGACCGGCCAGAAAGCCAGTCCATGGGGAAGAGGGGGCCACTTCAGCAAAGGGCCACACTGAGGGCAGCATCCATGTGACAGAACCCTGGGCCCCTGGAACCCCTAGAGGAACAGAACTGGGTTCTGTGTTTTTCCTCGTTCCGGAGGACTACTTGCATTTCTTTCTCATTAAGTCTCTGGAGCAGCAGTGAAGCTGTTTTCTCACTCATTAAACCACATCACAGTTGCCACTGTCCTCCAGCAGTCCTGGGCCAGCTCCTAGTCTATGACACCCATTAGCATGTGGCAGTGACCATTACACCAGGCCACACATTTCCCACAGCCACAGCTACAACTCAGCAGCCAGGAGCTGCTGCATGAGAGCACCTGTATGTGCAGCCTCGCGTAGGTGCTGGGGGTGAGGGTGAACTAAGGTACACACCTCTCCCTCCCTCCAGGGTCATGGACATGATGTTTGTGGATGAAGGAGCTGGCTGTGTGTGCTCTGCTGAAGAGGTCTGGAGACCAGACAACAGGCACCCAAGCTCTGCTGATCCTGGTCCTACTGCAGCACTTTGTCCTTTGCAGCACTGGATTTGTACTCACCCTAAAGCACATACACTTTGCAAAAGGCTGAACTCCAAAGGGAAATTTAGTTGAGCTAGAAGATTAAAATATGCTTAATATTCTGGGTGAAAAAAACTGCACAAAGATGTAGTAAAGCTGTTTTGTTGTCTTTTTCTCAGTTTCTCAGCTCATGCTTCACCATCTGAGAAAAGATTGGCATACTCAACAAAGACTACTGTTCTTCTTGGCCGGGTCATCTCTGTGCTGTGAGCTACCCTCTTATTAGAAGCCCCCAGGTGAAGTTACTTCCAAAACTCACTGATACAGGCCACTGGCGACCACCACCTCATGGCCTCAGTGACTTGCAGAGAGCATCACTGTCTAACTTGATTTCTCTGGACAGAATTGAGTCTCTGTCACAGTCTTTTCTTCAAAGCTAAATCTTGGGTTCTGAAAACATAGTTTTGAGTAAAACAGGTTGGTCTAAGTTCTTGAAATGAGCTTCTTTACAAAATTTATTTGATGAGAAGACAGGTGGTGATAGTCTTTGGGTTCTCTAAGAGGAACACTAGACTTGACACTGGGCTCATCCAAATTGCAAGGTTGCAAGAGAGGTCTTCCACCTGTGGAAAGCCACTGCCCAGACAGCTGCTGAAGGGTACAATGTAACAGCTGGGCTCCGATGGTCCCTGCTGGGGAGCAGGGTGTGAAATGGGGGAAATTTTATTTCCTTTGGACTTACCAGCATTAGATAATTGATGATCCTTAGAGACTTATTATTATTATCATCTTTATTATTATTATTGGTACTGGGAATCAAACTCACAATCTTATATTTTCCAGGAAACTTCTGTGCTGCTGAGCTGTATCCCTAATTCCTTTGGACTTTGGATTCTTAATTTATATGAGAATTTCATCCTCTGATTTAGTTTTGTTAATACTTTTTTCAGGCTTCAAATAAGAACAAGCTTTATAATTGTATTTGGGCTATTTTTATGTTCTTGGAATTTTTGATGTCTTCATAACATTATATAATCTTACTGTAGCCATTACAATAAATTGTGCTTTACAACATGGGCAGACATAATTTGGGAATCAAAAAGAGAATTTGACAGGGTTTTCAGTTTAGGAGGTAGTAATCTTAGAGTTGATGTTATTTTTTCGGACCTATTGTATCTTCTTTGAGGAGCAAAAACTCTAAGTGTTCATCAGTAGACTGAGCTGATATCAAATTTGTGAATTTATAAAAATTTGTACCTGTTCTGAAAAATTCCAAGGAGGATGACCACTTCTTGGAATATGAACATAGCCTGAACAATTTAGTTAAATGGTTTCAAGTAAGGTTTAAAAGCCCTGGATGAAAAGGCTTGAAGTACCCTCTGCTTGTGTTCTTTACCCTGGTTCCTTAGAGTCATTCTTGGCAAGTGCTCCTGCAATTCCTTCAGGCAGACCCAGTCTGTGGTAACTGAGGTCATGGAACCTGTGGTGTAGAACACAGACCAGATGGCCGAGATGCCATAGCCATGTGGACCCTGCCAGTGCAGCCATCAGCATAGAGACCGCTAGTGTGGGCCTCCCAGAGTGGCCAGACAACAGCTGAATTCTGCAGCATCTCACACTAAACTTGATTGTATTTTTCTGACAAATTTTCTGAATACCTGAGTCCTAAAATAAAAGCACTTTCCTCTGACATGTAGATCCCTACTATTTCCATGTTCTATCACATCTCAATATAGTACTGTAAAAGTCACCTCTCATCAATGAGATGCAAGAAAAAGCTCTGTAAGTTTCACAGTGGTGGCTCCACAACTCATCACAGGGTTTGCCTCTGTGTTTTTAAAGTTTGGATCAGTCAACTGGAAAGCATTTGATTTTCTGGGCTTTTATGTGATTTGTTTACTTCCTTACTTCCTGTATGCCACTTGCTAAATTGGCATAACAAGATGATTACAGAGTCTAAAATGGTTGTAAAACATGTGAATGTACAGCAAAAAGCATGGTCTTTTTCCTAGCATTTAATGATAAAGAAGTCATTAACTCTTCCGTTATTCAATTTCTCTAATTTCACATAAGCAACAGTTCTTCTAAATGTATAAAAATTTAACTGTTGGAAATGTCCCAGCTTTTGTGCTTTGTTCTATCTCTGCAACAGTATGGTCTGGACCTTGGCTGGGGTCTTGCCTGAGGCCCAGCTCCAGCAGCCCCTGAAGTCTTGCACCCCTCTTCTGGCCCCCTCCACTTTGCAGTGAAAACTATTCCTCAGGCCAGGCTGAAGTCTGTGGCTTGTCCTCTGCCTTATCCCCAAATTCTCTAGCAATGGCCTTGACCTTCCTTCTAGCCTTTGCCAAGGATCATTCACAAGGCAGACATTT
This sequence comes from Octodon degus, assembly GCF_000260255.1. Lineage (NCBI taxonomy): Eukaryota > Metazoa > Chordata > Mammalia > Rodentia > Octodontidae > Octodon > Octodon degus. The sequence continues at coordinate 144,806 of NW_004525017.1, forward strand.
TTTTTAATAATTTTATTGAGAAACAGCAACAACACAGTTTCAAAACAGATAAATAGGATAGTTTCAATAATTAACACATTGCATATTGTTATCTTCTTAGTGGGTATTCATAGTACAAGATGCAGACATGACATCCTGTCCAAATACTATTTGTAAAAAATCTTTCTTCTCATTGAATTAAGAGAAAGTAGCTGTATACCTAACCTAACTATATTGTGTACACAAATACAAAATGGTCCTTCCTTTGTGTCCCCTTTTTTGTTTAGTTTTGTTAGAGATGGGTATTCCATTGCCATTTAAATATAGTAGGTGTGTTAATTCAGCAAAATAATCCAATATAGTCCTGTAGTCTATAATAGTAGTGGGTTATTCAAAGGAATGGCAATGTCAGAATTTGTTGACTTGAGTCTTTTACAGCTCAACATATTAATATAGCTGTACTTTTTATACCTTGTTTTAATAATTTTCTGCTGGATTGTTAAGACCAAGATAAAGCAAGACCTATATAACAAGAAATGTGGCTTTTGTATCTGGTAAGATCAGTCAAGTACCCTCAGGATTTATCCTGTAACCCTGTACCACAGTTCGCAGATCCTTTGTCAGTGTCATCCATGTGGATGAGTCATGGTCATTGCTTGACCATTTTGCTCTCTGTGAAAGCCTGAGAAAATGTTTTCTTTTCATGTGACTCTCTTTAGGCACACTCTATATCATTGATCATGTTTTTGCTCTGTGGCCCCATAATCTCCTTGTTCATAAAATGTGGGACACAACTGAGTTACATGATGTTACAGTATAGGTTCTCGTATGTCCTGAGTCTTCATTGACCTTGAAAGGCTAGGGCCAAAATGTTGGCTGTCCTTGCAGCCCTTCTTTTTCTCTAATTTTTGTTCTTCAACCTTAGGTTGTTAACCCTCCATAAGAGAAGCTTATTATTACCCTACAACATATGCAGTTGGGTTTAACCTCACTATCTGTCTGAATATCGTTGTCTGAATTTTGGGTTTTTTTAACTTTTACAGGGAGCAAAAGTATAGAAAGGGCCTACAACCATATGCAAATGAACAGGTGAGTCAGGCAAAATGTGTGGGCAGGTGGAGTGCTGTATCCATACCCTGGCTCCAGGATCTAGACACTACAGAGAAAGTGGGTTGATACATTCCGTAACAGTCACTGAACCGTAGTACATGCTGAAAACACTCATGGTTTACATTCTTAATGTATTTAGCGCTACTTAATTTTCAAAACTTTATTGATTCTTAACATTGCCATTAATGAGTGATAATAATATAAGTCTGCCAATAAATAAATATTTATTTTGCTTTGTATTAGATATATTTATTATTTAATAATTATGTTTCTGGATGCTAATATTTAAATACGTCATAGAAGGCATGTGCATAGCTTAAATTATTTCTCCATTATTTTTGACACTAAAGCCTATTTGACATAATTGTTTTTTGTGTATACATGCATAATATTTCTCATTTTTATACCCAATAGTTTTAAGGGGAAAAAAACTGCCATCAGCTAATTCAGTATTTCATCTCAATTTTTCAGAAAACTTCAGAAAATCCTTCTGATGCCTAAGGCAGTGTTTCACTCTGACCAGCTTTGTGACCTGCCCTAGAGATTAGTGAAGCACAGCTTAGGAATTCCAGGGTGGGTGACCAGGCTGTGACCTTGGGACAAAGGCTCTTTCTTGCCTCTTCTGCTCTGGCATTCTTCCTTGGCTCTCCTTCCTGGCCACCATGAATGAAGGATGCCTACTCTCTCAAACCCATAACAGTTCTGCATTGGAGCCAATGACAATGGACTGAAACCATGAACCAAATTAAACCTCTCTCCCTTTGAACTGTGGGTGTATTAGATTTATTGAGAAAGAATAGCAATGAGACAGTTTCAAAACAGGTTAGTAGGACACTTTCAATAATTAATACATTGCATATTGTTGTCTTCATAGTAGTTATTCATAGTACAAGATGCAGACATGATATCCTGTCCACAAACATTATTAAAACAAATCTTTCTATTCATTGAATTAAGAGAAAATAGCTGTATATCTAGCCTAACTATTTTGTATACACAGATACAAAATGTTCATTCATTTATATCCCTTCTTTTTTTAGTTTTGTCAGAGATGGATATTCCATTACCGCTTAAATATTGTAGGTGCACGAATTGAGCAAAATAACCCAATATACTCCAATAGTCCATAATAGTAGTGGGTTATCCATAGAATAGGCAATGTCAGAATTTGTTGACTTGAGCCTTTTACAGCACAGCATATTAATATGGCTTTACTTTTCATATTTTTCTGCTTGATGGTTAAGACCAAGATTTCATTCCATGATGGCAGTTATTAATTCACTGCAATTTGAATAACTTTATGCTACTCAAAGACATAAAAAACTTACTGTGGGTTTGTGCTAGTTACTTTTCTCTCATTGTTAGGACAAAATACCCAACACTTAAGTTGAGGGAGGAAAAGTTTATTTAGCTCACGGTCTGTAGAGCTTTCAGTTCATAATCAGCTGACTTCAAGGCAGAGTGGCATGGAAGAGGGGAAAATGTTCATGTAATAAAACAGTAAAAGCAATAAGAGCAAAGAGGGGAGCAAGCCTCTTTTCCTCCCTTATTTGTAAGCAGGCTATCCACTTAGAGAGCGTCTCTGCACTACAGGATGCAGAACTGCTGAGCCACTTAAGTAAGCTTCTAAACTTCTGAAACTGACACAATGAATCAACCATCACATGGTTGTATAGCACTTTCACATTATCTAAAATATGTGCAGCTATTCATTTGATTTTGCTGGTCAGTCATTAAAATATTCCTTGTACCTGAAATTTGGCATTTTTTTAAATAAAGAAAAGGTCTCAGTTACTTTTCTCCTTGCTTAGACAAAGAACACATCACCAAGAACTAAAAATCAGAGACAGTTATTTTTGCTCAGCTACAGCCCATACTCAGCAGGCTTCAGGTAGGAAGGGCATGACATGGCATTTGTTTCTGCCTATGAAATTCCAGCTGATGTACCAAGAACCATCTCATACATTGTCACATCTGTTATCTTATTTAAATTCCATGGAATAACTCCAAAAACTAACCCACAATACAAGTGAGAAAATGTCCCCAAAATGAAAAGATATATGCTTTATTCTTTTCAATTTGAGCAAACAATAGTGCACATTTATCTCCTGATTGCCCAGATGAAAGAACACAGGTCATGAATAAATTCACACAGGATAAAATTAAACTCCTATATTGTTGAAAAAAAGGGTGTCAGAGTAAAATCTGTTTGGTCAAAATTAGAGGCAGTCCTTAGTAAATTAGGTGATTAAGTTTGGTGCTACAGGGTCCACTAATGCTGAAAGACATCTGCATCTTCTCATCCCATAGCTCAACATATAGTTCCTGAATGATTTCCGAAGTGTCAACTACAACACTGAAGCTGTTTCAAATGTTTCTAAATGTATTCATCACTAATTCTCACAACAGGCTAAACAGTGTGGAACTACTAGTTATCCCTCATTTAGAAAAGAGAAAATTGAGGGTCAACTAGGTAAGTTGCCAAAAGTCATTTAACCAGTGAATGTGAAAGGCAGACAGATATTAGACAAATAATATAAAATTTCAGCTGAATAGAAGACTAAGTTTGAGAGATCTATTGAAAACAGGATGACTATAGTTAAAAATAAGATACTGTATTCTTCAAAATAAAAAGACTAAAACACACACACACACACACACACACACAAGGGTTTCTTTGTGAGGTAATGCATATGTTAGCAATGATTTTTCATTATGCAGCATACATGTATAGTGTGTCAAAGCAGCATGCTGTGTAAGACAAATACAGTTTTACTGGCTTTTCTGAAAAAAATCCAAATTATTAACTCACTGACTCTTTATGAAGTGGCATTAACTTTGTTCGACCAGATAAAGAAAATAGTTAAATTAGAAATTAACAAAAAAATAAAAAATAAACACAGAAAACAGCAATATCAAGCAAGCATAGAAACACTTCTTATAAAAAAAACAGAAACACTTCTTATATATTATACATTTTTAGAAAATATTTGTCACATGTCCTTTACTGACTGAACTAAATAATTATCATTTTATCAGTTAGTTCATGAGCACTCCTTTCAAGATTTTTCATTGTATATATTGATGTGGAGGTTAATGGCATTAAGCTGTTATCTATTTACATTACAGAGCAGCTGAAGTCCTTGTTTAATGGCGAAAGCTTGTTAGATTTCCATTTTAACCTGTTAACCTTTTCATTTACGTATTTCATACAGGGTCTATAGGGTCTCACTATACAGATCAGACTTCTAGTGATCCTCAAAGTGCTAGGATTAGAAGTGAGTGCCACCACGCCTAGTCACAGTCACGGGCTCAGTGCATCCTGGGGGCAGGGCCAGCGCTGCATGCGGGGATCTAACCTGTTAACATTTTCAGAGGATATGAAGCATAGTTTTTCTTTTGGATTCTGGTAAGTGAATTCCTAATCTATAGTCTCCAAATTTTTTAAAAGCTTTGAAAGCATATAATGATTATTTGCTAAACACAAGGCAACAAATCTAAAAATCAATAAAAATAACCATGTTGAAACCATGGAAAGGCATGAAAATTATAGCATATCTTTCAACAACCAATGAATAAATTAATTAATAGCTCAATAAAAAATTTGAAACAAAGGATACTGGAAAAATAACTCAGAAAAACCCATAGAATAAAGCAAAAACTACTAAGAAGGACCTTTGTATAGTGTCATACCAATGCAAAAAAACAGAAAGATAAATAAACAACCAATCCCTGCACCTCAAAGAAATGGGAAAATAGAAGGATAAACCAAAATAAAAATTAGGTGAAGCAAGGAAATAATAAAGATAAGGGCAGAAGTAAATGAAATATAAACTAACAAAAAATGAAAAAGATTAAAAAAATATTTCAAAGGAAGTAACAAAACCAACAACGCTGTGCATAGATTTGGTCTATCCAGAAGATAAAAGAAAACTCAAGTAAGTGAAATTAGAAATAAAAACAAAATGCTGCAACAGATTACAAGTAAATGTACAGAAGCATTAGTAAAGGTTAGATTAGATATAATCCAATTTGATTACCAAGAAGAAATGGTCAGATTTCAGAACACATGTCCTTTATTAATGTTATAGGCAGCTAAATTAGCTAGAAACATTACAGGCAGTAAGGCAGGGCTTGCTCCTTAAAGGGATAATATGGAAGACAGGATGACTTTGCAACTTTGGTTGAGACAGACACTCCTTCCTTGGGCCAGACCTCAAGACAAAAGAATACATAAATGCAGTCACATACTTCCCTAGGGAAGGGAATCAGAGATTGATATTCTTAATAGGTATCAATCCCCTTAAAGCCAGAAAGACACACTGACCCAATCCCCTAAACGAAAAGCCCCTGTTCTGTATTCATGCCCACTTCCTACATGGCTGGTTCCCTTACTTGGTCCTGGATTTAATCAATTTTACTTGAGCAATTGTGCTTGTAATCTTATTGGTTGACTATAGTTTTATCCCACATCAGGCCCACCAAGTGTGTTCCCATGTTTTCCACCTTAAACCTGCTTCACCCCATGATTTCACTCTATGAATTTCAATAGAAATGGCAGCTTCCTGGGAAAGCCACTGGAGTCCACTACCTGCCCTTCTCTGGGACAGGAGCATTCTATCCCCCAATAAATACATTTTGCTATGGAAAAAAAGATTGAATCACAAAGAAAAAGAAACTCACCTGAGCAGACTGACAATGATTCATAACAGTCAATCAATAATAAAAAGTTTCTTATTAAAAAAAACAAAACTCTAAACCAGATGGCTTCATTTCTTAATTCTAGTAAATGCTTAAAGAACTAATGCTAATTTTTCACAAAATATTGAAAAAACAGAAAGCTTTCAAATTCTTCCAAACATATTCTTTTTTAAAAATAATTTTATTGAGAGACAAATAGCAGTGAGACAGTTTCAAATATTAATACATTGTGTATTGTTGTCTTAGGGTTATTCATTGTACAAGATGCAGACATGATATCCTGTCTACAAACACTATTAGAACAAATCTCGCTATTCAGTGATCCAAGAGAATGCAGCTATGTATCTATCCTAACTGTTTTGAACATACAGATACAAAACGGTTGATCAACTGTATCACAATTTTTGATTTAGTTTTGTCAAAGGGTATTCCATTGTAATTTAAATATTGTAGGTGACTGAATTCACCAAAGCATTCCAATATCTATGAGTCCAAATTAGTAGTAGGTTTTCCATAAGATTGGCAATGACAGAAGTTGATGACTTGGCCAGAGAGATGGCTCAGTGGAAAAAAACACTTATCTGGCAAGTGCAAAGGCTTAAGTTCAATCACCGGTTCCAACAAAAAGGAAAAAAAAAAGTTGTGGACTTGAGCCTTTTGTAGCTCAGCATATTAATATGGCTGTACTTTTTATACTTCATTTTGATACTTCTATGCTGGATAGTTAAGACCAAGAAAAGCCTATATAACAAGTAATGTAACTTTTGTATCTGATAAGGTCAGTCAAATCCCCTCAGGATTTATCCTGAAACCGTCTATGGCAGTTTGTAGATCCTTTGTCAGTGTCAGACATGTGGATGAGTCACGGCCATTGCTTGACTAATTTACTCTTTGTGAAAGCCTGAGAGAATGTTTTCTCTCCATGTGACTCTTCTTAGGTACACTCTACATAATCAATCACTTTCCTCTGTGGCCCTATAATCTCCTTGATCATAAAATTTGGGACACAACCAAGAGACATGATGTTACAGTACAGGTTCACCTATGTCCTGAGACTTCACTGCACTTGAAAGGCTACGGCCATAGTGTTGGCTATCCTTGCAGCCCTTCTTTTTCTTGAATTTTTGGTCTGCAAACTTAGGTTGTTAACAATCCATAAGAGAAGCTTGTTAATATTACCTACAAAATAGGCAGTTGAGTGTAACCTCTCTATCTGTTTGAATATAAAACATCTTAGGCATAACATGAAACAGGTATTTTCCATCAAGTATTGCTATGTTAAACTTTAAGTCTTTACAGAATATGAAGAAAAAAAGTTAAAAAAAATTTTAAAAATAGGAATAAACAGTTACATATTTTTACACAGAAATTTAGAAATCTAACTCTATAACCATTGTAGCTGGGCAGACTTATGACATTTTTTTTCTAACTCTTGTTTTCATTTATTACCACATCCTTTTTTAAAAACAAACATTACTTGAGAGAGATTATGGGACTAATTGGTATGTCATGACAAACTATGCATTTACAGACCACAATGACAGGTATTCTAAGCATGACCCTACCATTACACATTGCTATCTTCAGTGCAGTTGCTTGCCTCAAAGGTATCAGCATATATAGTTATTCAGGGTGAGAATCCTGCCAATTAACTTCTAGTATCAAAAACATGCTGCAGATTCTCAGGATCATTGCCTTAGCCATCTTGTGCACATAAATTTATGACTTTGCCCCTGTCACGTTTCCTAGCTTTTCTCCGTGTGCTCCCTTCATTGTCTATTCCTCAAGATCTTGCTTTCCTTTTGCATTATCCCTTTCTATTTTATTTCTTCTTCTAAGTTCTTATACTAGGGACACAGCAAAATATTTACACTTGTGGGTCTGGTTCATTTCACATATATCTTCAAGTGACATCCACATAAATATAAAGACATTGAGCTCATCATTCTTTATAGCTGAGTGGTACTCCAATGTATAAAAATACCACAATTTTTTCATCCATTCCTCAGGTGATGGTCACTTTGGTTGTTCCCAAGATTTGGCTATCACAAATTGTGCTGCTATAAATAAAGACACATATATCACCATGATATGACATTTTCCTTTCCTCTGGGAAAATTCCCAGTAGGGGGATAGCTGCATTGAATGTGATTTCCAGTCCTAGCTTCATAAGGAGTCTCCACACTGATTTCCATACTGGTTGCACCAGTCTAAATTCCCACCAGCAGTGGAGAAGGGTTCCTTTTCCCCCACAGCCTCTCCAACATATATTGTTGGTTGATTTCTTTAAAATCCATCCTTTCTGGGGTGAGATGGTATCTCAGTGTTGTTTTAATTTGCATTTCTCATATGGCTAGTGATGTGGAGCATTTTTCGTATATTTATTCACTTCTTTAACTTCATCCTTTGAGAAGTCTGTGTTCATCTTGGATGCCCATTTCTGCATTGGTTCTTTAAATTTGGGGACCCTATTGTTTTTTAGTTCTTTATAAATTCTAGAAAGCAGACCTTTGTCTGAGTGCTTATTAGTCAAAAGTTTTTCCAAATTTGTGGGTTGTCTTTTCACTTTGTTGGTAATTTCTTTTGATGTGCAAAACTTCTCAGTAAGAGGAGGTCCCAGGTATTACCTGTGAGATTTGATTTTTCTTCCTGAACTCTTTGCCTAAAACTATGTATTCAAGAGTTCCTCCTACTTTCTGTTCCAGGAGACTTAGTGTATTTAATGTCTAGATCTTTAATCTCTTTTGACTTTAGTTTGGTGCATGGTGATACACGTGGGTCAACTTTTAGGTTTTGGCATGTAGAGAGCCAAATTCTACATCACCATTTGTTAAAGGGGCTATCTTTCTTGCAGTAAGCATATTTGGCCCCTTTGTAGAAGATAAGATGGCAGAGTGTGTTTTTAGTGGCTTCTATGTCTTCTAACCAATTCCACTGATCCTCAGGTCTATTTCGTTGCCAGTACCATGCTGATTTTATCACAGTAGCTTTGTAGTAAAATTTCAAGTCAGGAACTGTGATGCCTCCTCCCATGTCTTTGTTGCCCAGGATTTCCTTTGCTATTGTAGGTGTTTTCTGTTTCCAAAATATTTTTAGGAATGATTTCTCTAGGTCTGTGAGGTATGTTGGTGGTACTTTGATAGGGATTGCATTAAATTTGTACAGCAATTTTAGGACTATGGCCATTTTCACAATGTTTGTTCTTCCTATCCAAGAGCATTGAATATATTTCCATTTTCTGAAATCCTCTACAATCACTTTTTTCAGATTACTGTAATTTTCTTTGGAGAGATCTTTGACTTCTTTAGTTAGATTAATTCTAAGGTGTTTCATTTTCCGTGGTGCCATTGTAAAAGTCATTGTTTCTCTAAATTCCCTCTCAGTGTGTTTGCTATCTGTGTAGAGGAATGCTATTGACTTTTGGGTATTGGCTTTCTATCCTGTTATCCTACTGAATTTCTGTATTAATTCTAGTAAATTCTTCGTGGAGTTTTTTGGATATTCCAAGTAAAGTATCATGTCATCTGCAAATAATTATAATTTGACTTCTAGTTTTCCTATTCTTATTCCTTTTATTTCTCTCTCTTTTCTAATGGCTCTAGGTAATGAAGCCAGAACTATATTGAATAGGAGTGGTGAAGAAGGATATCCTTGTCTTATACCAGATCTGAGATTAAAGGTTTAAGGTCTTCCCTATTTAGAATATTTTTAGCCACTGGGTCGTCATAGATGACTTTTATCAGATTGAAGTAGAGCCCATCTATTCCAATGTTCTGTAGGAGTTTGAACATGAAAGAGCGTTGAACTTTGTCAAAAGCCTTTTCTGCATCAACTGAGATGATCATGTGGTTTTTAGATATGTCTCTATTTATACAGTGTATTACATTTAAGGATTTGTGTATATTGAACCATCTACATGTTTGGATGGATCCTACTTGGTCATGGTGTATAATCTTCTTGATCATTTGCTTTATTGTAATTGCTGGAGTTTTATTAAGGATTTTTGCATCTATGTTCATGAGGAAGATTGGCCTGTAGTTCAATTTTTAGTTGCATCTTTCCCTGGTTTTGGTATCAGTATAACACTTGCCTCCAGGAATGATTTTGGGAGGATTGCTTCCTTTGCAATTTCATTGAAGTGTTTGGGAAGTATAGGGATTATATCTTCCAAAAAATTCTTGTAGAATTCAGGTGTGAATCTATCAGAACCTGCAATTTTTTTTGTCTGAATGTTTTTTACTACATTTCATATTTAATTGGCTTTTATTGGGTTATTGAGAGTTGTAATATCTTGATACAGTTTTGGTAATTTTTACCTTTCTAGGATTCTGTTCATTTCTTCTGTGTCTTCTATTGTGTCATAATAAAGATTCTCAAGGTAGCTATTGACAATCTTCTCAATTTCCACAGGATCTGTGGTAATTGTACTCTTTTCATTCCTTATTGCTTGTATTTGATTTTTTTCTTTCCTCTTTTTGATGAGGTTAGCTAGGGGCTTATTGATTTTATTTAATCTTCCAGAGAACCAGCTTTTTCATTCATTAATTCTTTGAACTGTTTTCTTCATCTCAATTGAATTAATTTCTGGCCTAATCTTTATGATATCTTCTAGTCTTTGGGCTTTGCATTTGGTTTGCTCTTCCTTTTCTAGATGTTGGAGGAGCAACATTAGTGTGTTTTTATGTTCCCCTTCTCTTTTCCTAAAGTGTGAGTTCAAAGTTATAAATTTCCTTCTGAGAACTGCTTTCATCACATCCCATAAATTGTGATAAGTTGTGGTTGAATTTTCATTGAACTGTAGATATTGTTGAATTTCTTCTTTAATTTTATTTCTGACCCACTGGTTTCTGAGTAGAGGATTGTTTAATTTCCATGTATTTATGTTTTTTTTTTTGTCATTTATTTCCAGTTTCATTGCACTATGATCAAATAATATGCATGGGATAATTTCTGTTTTCTTGAATATACTTCAGCATGACCTATTGACTAGTATGTGGTCTATTTTAGAAAATTACACATGAGCACATGGAAAAAAAGTGTTTTCAGCTATGGTTGGATGGAACATTCTGTATTTATACACTAAGTCCATTTTTTCCAATTTCTTATTCAGTTCTGCTACTTCTTTGCTAATTTTTGGTCTGTTTGACCTATCTTTTTAGGATAAGGGGGTGTTAAAGTCTCCTTTTACGATTGCGGTATTCAACATTAGACTTTTCATGTCTGTTAAGGTTTCTGTTATATACTTGGGTGTTCTCGTGTTTGATGTGTACATATTTATGAATGTTACCTCTTCCTGTTGAATTTTTCTCCTATCCAGTATATAGTGTCCTTCTTTATTTTATTGTCTCATTCTTCATTTGAAGAGAGACTGTCTGAGAACAGGATTGCTACCCCTTCTTTTTACTGTGGTCCTGAGGCATGTGGTATTGTTTTCCATACTTTGACTTTCAGCCTATGAATTTGTTTATGAGTTAAGTGTTTCTTGTTTACAACAGATTGTTGGATTTTGTTTCCTAATCCACTCTGCAAGTCTGTTTCTTTTAATTGGTGAATTGAGTCCATTTACATTGATGGTTATAATTGAGATGTACTGACTTACCATCGACATATTTACCTGCTGTTGTTACTCTTTTTTGTCCTGTGTTTAATTGTCTTATTTAATGGGTTACTTTTCTTCTATATTGAGGAGTGCTGATCATTTTCTTCCCTCTCTAAAACATCTTTATTACTCTGTGTAGCCTTGATTTTGTCATAATGAAATTCTTTAGTTATTCCTTCATGGAAGTATTTCACTTCTCCATCAAACTTGAAAGAGAATATTCCAGGGTATAGTAGTCTGGGCTGGAATTTTTTTCATAGAGGACTTGAAGTACTCTGCTCCATGCTCTTCTTGCCTTCATAGTTTGTGAAGAAAAGTCTCCAGCAGCTTTTAATATGTTGTTCTTCTGTTGGATTTATGGGATCTTGACTATTATATGTCACAGTGTTTTTATTCGAGTTGAAGTTATTTGGAGTTCTGTATGCTTCAGTCACCTGAATATCAGGTTGTTTCCTCATATTTGTGAAGTTTTCTGTTATTACTTGTGCCCATATTCTTTTTATAGTATTTGTATTGACTCCTTCTTTCCATTGATGCCTTTTAGCCTCACGTTGTTCATCTTTGCATGATCTTTCAGGTGATGAAATATTTTTTCCTGCATCCTAGTTGGTTTTTTCTTCCATAATTTCATTGAGAAACAAAGAGCAATGAGACAGCTCCAAATCAAATTGGTAGGACAGTTTCAATAATTAACACATTGCATACATTCTTCCTAGTGGTTAATTGCTGTACAAGATGCAGACTTGATATCCTATTTAAAAACACGATTAGAACAAATCCCTCTATTCATTAAGAGAATGTAACTATATATATCCTAACCATTTTGAATACACAGATACAAAATGGACATTCATCTGTATCCCCTTTTGTTGTTAAGTTCCGTTATTTGAATATTATAAGTGTGTAAACTCAGCAAAATATTCTAAAAGCATCCAGTAGCCCACAATAATATTGGGTCTTCCGCTTGACTGGCAATGTCAGAAATTGTTCACTTGAGTCCCCTACAGCTAAACATAACAGCATGGCTTTACATTTTATATTTCATTTTTATACTTTTCTGCTGGATGGTTAAGACCAAGGTAAAGCAGGACCTATGCAACAAGAGTTGTAGCTTTTGGGTCTGAGAAGGTCAGT
>NW_004525017.1:158253-164165 GCF_000260255.1 Octodon degus
ACCACCAAAGTGAAAAGACAACCCACAAATTTGGAAAAAATCATGACAAATAAGTACTCAGACAAAGGTCTGCTCTCTAGAATCTATAAAGAACTAAAAAGCACTAGGGCCCCAAAATTTAAAGACCCAATCCAGAAATGGACATCCAAGATGAACACATGCTTCTCAGAGGATGAAATTAAAGAAGCGAATAAATATATGAAAAAATGCTCCACATCACTAGCCATATGAGAAATGCAAATTAAAACGACATTGAGATATCATCTCACCCCAGAAAGAATGGCTATCATAAATAAATCAAAGAAAACCAATTTAAATGCCTAAACATTACTCATTTGATAACTTACGTAGCACTAAAACATTACTTACTAGAAAAACATCAAGGGCAGCATTAAGGTTTGTTTTCCCCAACACCACCAGCCTCAATTATGTCCTTCTACCCTTAAGTATTACTTCCAGGGGGCCACTAATCACACAATCAATCACTTCTGAAACCAAATTAAGTGACCCAGCAAATGAAATGATTTACTGGTAGTTTTTTGGAAATGAGAGAATATATGCAAAATGCTAGGGGTAGTCAATGTGTTGTATATGATATAAATTGAGTGCTTGTTGACATAAATAGGAAATGAGATCAGTTACTTCAGGAAATATCTGACTGATATGAATAGAATCATTAGAAAAGAAATACATTTGTCTTCCTGTTCACAGTAGCTGGAGGACATTCAAGATCATTTAAAACTGTAACAATTCATCTTGATAAAATTTTTAAATGGTAGGCAAAAATATTACCACAATTCCTAGAATACAAAATGAAGAACCTTATTACATTGAATTCCATACTTCCTGAAAATAATTTACATCACTCGGGGTCATCATTCAGATTATTTATGATTAGTATCTTTAATTTATTTTCCTTCCAAAGTGATATGATAGCAGGGATGTTATGACAAGTTGACTCTCCATAAGGAGTCCCAAATACCTATGATTCATAATATTGACTTCAAGTGCTTTATGGATTGTGGAGTCACACAGTACTCTGTGTTCCAGACATATCATAGAGTATTACACCCCATAAGATACATTTCTGCTTCAGCTGCTGAAACAAGTAGTCCCAGAAGAGCAACACTTTACTACTCAGTCTGGATCAATGAACTATAACCTTTCCATGTGCAAATATCAACCCACCAGGAATGGGCAGGATTGGACTCTCATTTACACAAAACCAACCAATCAGGATGGAACATGTTTTATTTTTTATTTACATAGCAGACTTCATTGAAACCTGGGAACAAAAGTGATATTGTAATGGCATGAAAATATATGCAGTAACCCAATGATGTGAATCATCACATGTGAACTATAACAATACTTATTTGGAGTTTACCCAGCATTACTGTTTGCAAATGAAATAAGCAAGCAAGCAAAGAAACTATAAATACTCAGGGTGATATTTTTTCAGAGGAAAGTTCTGGTCCATAGGTCCTTAAACTATCCAGGGGATTTTAGTATTTTAAAATGACACACAAATCCACATCTTGTAAATTTTACTAATAGTTTTTGGTCTCAATAACAGTATTCTAGGCTGAAACTCAAAGAACCCAACACTCCTAATAAATTGTAATTCTGTAATCCACTAAAAACACTAGATCTTTTCCTTTCACATAATTGTAACAATTTCCATTTTAAGTTTGACACATGCCAGTGCTGTATCATGTCTCATGGCATAAATGCATTTAATATTAGCAAAAGGATTTTCATATATGTGAGTTAGCAGAGTTAATTATTTAACATGCAATATATGTTCACTAATTAATACAGTGTAGCCAGTGATCCTTAGAAATGAGAATCAGAGGATGCATAACTACATATTCCTGAACATATCAGAATGTTTTCAGTACTCTAACTTGGTAGTCTGAAACATAAGAAATAAAGGAATCTCTGAACATATGGTTGCATAAAATAAATAGAAAATAATGTCAATGTATATATGCATGTGCATGTGTGCATATAAAATCTTAGATAGTTATTTCATAGAATTTATTGTCCGAAATACAAACTTTTAGTATTATTGATATAATTTCAATATAGAGTATTCCTTCTACTGTTTTTTATATATTGTTTCATAGGGCCAATTGTTTGGCTTACCTTTTCTCTGTACATCAACTTACAGGATATGTTACCTGTCACCTACTGAGAATAAGAATGACAGACTTTTTCTTTGATAGCAGGAATCAAACTCAGGACCTTGTGCTTGCCAGGCGGGTGCTGTGCTGCTGAGCTCTATCTCCAGTGTGATAAAATTTTGAAGGGTAAAAATTCAGAATAGTACTATCAAATGCCATTATAGAATAATAAGCCTTAGAATTTTAGGTATACGAAGAATTTTTGACATCATAAGGTCCAGTACATTAATTTCATAATAAAAGAGCAATTATATCTGGGGCTAAGGTTTGTGACAAAGACCACCAGTATTTCATGGATCTGCTGGATACGCCTCACAGAACACCACTCTGCCACATTTAGCACTATTATTTTTCTTAAAGTTACAAAACACTGAATAATACAGAAATTTTCAAGCAGAAACAATATTTGTACCCATGGCTTCAAAGGTTAAAAGAAGCCCACATAAATTGTAAAATTCAGATCTAAAAATTTGATGATGCAGAAAAAGCATTTTTAATAACAGTATGCAAGATTTTTCAAGGACAAATATAGAAATTTGTTAATTAAAATGTGATCTATTTGTAAAGAGAACAGAAATTAGAATGTTAATCTAAGTTAATTAAATGAGAAGTAATTTCTGAATATGTTAGCAAGTATAGATGTTACACCTTGCCTAATAATGTGTAATTGAAAATTAATACAAAGAAACATGTATAAATTGTTCGACACAACTGCCTAACACTATTATGCATTTTATAAAATATAAGCATTATAATTATACCAAGGGAGCTAACTTTGGTCCTCCACAAATATCCCTTAACTGTATGGTTGTACATAATTGAAATATCACTAACACTAAAATAAACACAAACTTTGTTCTTGCCACTTTTTAAGAACTAAGAGTATTCATTGAAAAGAAAGAGCAGAACCTCGTGAACTTTTTAACAGTTGACAGAAAGTCACTATTTTCTTCATAGATCAAGAATGAAGTTGAAAAGAGTGAAGTTGATACTCAGGCAGCATTATCCTTCAGATCCCAATACATGTTTAAAACCATTTGGAAAATTTAAAACTTTACTAGGTTAATGAACTTTTATGTTGTTTATATAAGAAGAATTATTCATATTTTTCTCAAATTCTATTAGTGCATCTGTGACAACTCTGCACAGATGTCCTGAAATATAAATGAATAAAACAATAACAAATTTAAGTAGTTGCTCCGAAAGTACTAAAAGATTGGAAGACATCTTACTCATTATGTTTCTTATGTTAGAAGTTCTACAATGAGAGCCAGCCCAAGCCCAGGCCCCTCGAGTGTGTGGGAAAGCTTCCGCACTCCCTTGAACCTGATGGACCACTCCAGATCCAGGACAAGCCCGACTTGTGAGTGAGACATTGAGCAGTGTTCTTTGGAACCATCCCAACACTTCCAGAACCAGGCAAGAACCAGCATAACCAGCCCAGGCCTAGTATGTGAGTGGGAACTTCCTCCACACTCTCAGGACCCCTGCAGACCCAGCACAAGCCCAGGCCCAGCCACTGTGTAGGAGAGGTTCCTCACTCCCCTGCACCTGCTGGACCCCTCTGGACCCAGCCCAAGACCGGCCTATGATGTGGACCATCAGCACTCCTCTCAGGACCACTCTGAAGACCTACAGAACCAGCCCAGGCCAGGCATATGAGTGAGAATTTCCGCCTCACTCTCAGAGACCACTCCAGACCAAGCCCAAGACCAGACTCAGCAAGTGTTTGGGAGAGTTTCTGTGCTCCTCTTTGCCTGCTGGATCCCTCATGATAATGCCTAGGCACACTTGTGGCTGAGTTCTTCTGTCCAGCTATCTGGACCCCTCCAGACCCGGCATAGAGGCCTGGTGTGAAACTCTGTAGCTGAAGTACCTGCAGAAAGACTAGGGGCCAGAACCACAAAACTAATCCAGGAAAAGAACAATTTGCCAGAGTGGCACAACAGGTTCATTTCCAAAGTCTGCAGCAAGAAGAAGCTGAGCACAACAGCCAGACCCAAGCCAGGCACAACTGCAAGAATTCAGACTTTGTAGATCTGCACCTGAATTTAAGTAGGTGCTAAGGTAATAATTTCACCAAAACTCTACAGAAAAGGTCAGAGGACAATGCTATACAAAATAATAAAGAGAAAGAGCAAAATGCAATCTCAGGATCCAAGCCCACACAGAACAAGTGCAGAAGACAGTAGCACGGAAGAAATTGGGAATCACACAGCTAAAATGTCTAAATTAATAGCATCTGAAGTAAAGAAACAACTGCAGAAAAGTACAGCGAAACTCAGAGCAGAAAGAACCCTGAACCAAGGTACTACTTTGGACCCAGCCCAAGCCTAACTTGTGAGTGAGACATTGAGCTGTATTCTCTGGAACCATCTGAACCCTTCTAGGACCAGGCAAGGTCTGGTGAAATAAAAACCCCACTAAAATTAAAAAAAAAAAAATCTCTGAATTCATAGCATCAGAAGTAAAGAATCAAATGAAGAAACATATAGAGTAAATCAGATCAGAAATAATCTCTGAAGTAAAAAAAGAAAGGATAACTATAATGAAAGAATTAATAACTGCTTCTAAAGAACAAATTGATAAAAAAATAGAGGTTAGAAGATAGATGGAATCCTTCCATGAGCAATATAGGAAGGCAGCTATGCTCACCACTATGCCATCAACACCCATGAGCAATATAGGAAAGAAATAGATCACATGAAGCAGAGTCAAAGAGATAAAATCTCCAGCACAACCTGGCAAAACCATCTGAGTGAAAGTGAAAATTGAGTTTTGGATCATAAAGATGATATACCAGATAATGAAAAGGTAAGAAAAGATTTAAAAACAACTAGGATGCAGGAAAAAAATAATTCATCACCTGCAAGATAATGCAAAGATGAACAACATGAGACTAATGGGCATCAGTGAGAAAGAAGGAGTCAATACAAATGATAGAAAAAGATGTGGACAGAAATAATAGCAGAAAAATTCCCAAATATGGGGAAACAATCTGATATTCAGGTAACTGAAGGATATAGAACTCCAAATAAAATCAACCTAATTCAAAACAAACAGAGACATATGATAGTCAAGATCTTGGAAATCCAACACAAGATCAATATACTGAAAGCCACTAGGGAAAAGAAATACATCACGTTTAAAACAAAAACCATCAGAAAAATGGCAGACTTCTCTTCAGAAAACATGAAGTTAAGAAAACCATAGAGCAGAGTATTTAAACTCCTCTATGCAAACAAATTCAGCCCAGACTAGTATACCATGCAAAAATCTCTTTAAGTCTGAAAGAAAAGTGAAATACTTCCATGACAAAGAACAACTAAAGAAATCCATGACTACAAAGCCAATCCTACATAGCCGACTAAAATACGCTTTAGAGAGGGACAAAAATGATCAGAACTCCATGAATGAGAACAGAATGAACCCACTAAATGGGGCAAACAATTAAACACAGGTGAAAAAGGAAGAAACAACAGCATGTAAATAACATCTCAAACTTAAGTCAATACATCTCAATTATAGCCATAAATGTAAATGGACTCAATTCACCAATTAAAAGAAAAAGACTGCCAGAGTGGATTAGGAAACAAAATCTAACAATATGCTGTATACAAGAAACACTCTTAACTCATAAAGAAATTCACAGGCTGAAAGTCAAAGGATGGAAACCAATACTATACACTTCAGGACCTAAAAAAAAAAAAAAAAAAAAAAAAAAAA